>NC_091982.1:152707757-152987428 GCF_044704955.1 Pristiophorus japonicus | reverse complement strand
CCCCCTCTCTCTCTCTCTCTCACCCCCCCTCTCTCTCTCTCTCTCTCTCTCTCACCCCCCCCTCTCTCTCTCTCACCCCCCCCTCTCTCTCTCTTTCTCCTTTCCACCACCTTCTTCCTTGTCCAGACTAGCCAGTGTTGAGAGGCGGAGACTGGAGCAATTGCTGGGTTTCCATGAAGCATTGCACTTGTCTCGGTCCGACAGTGCTGGTACAACACCACGGCTCGGGGGCTTCCTGCCCGCTGCTCAAGTTAATAGTACCAACTGCTCGGCTTTGGAGCCATACAGATACAGACCACCCGAAGATTAATCCTGCTGCAGGCTGGGCCAGGTGAGTGTCAATCGGTGGGGTGTTGGAGGGGGCATGGTGGTGGCGAGCTACAGTTGGATGCTCTGTTCCCCAGGCAATGTTTCCAGTGTTGCTGTATAGTGCCCGTGGGAGGAAGTGTGTGTGATTATCGGGAAATAATTGGGGATGGCTGTAACCCACCCACCCCCACCCCCTCACATGATCGAATAGTCAGCTGTTGCCTGTGCTCATAATGCAGACTGTCTGCATACACGGGGCAGTGATAGTCACAGGCATGTACCACATTGGACCAATTCCTCCAGAATAGAATGGGAGAATAGATGGGGGAGGATTCAAAAGTACTTTTTAAAAATATTTTTTTTTAAATATACAGAATTTCGAAGTTTTATTTCCACGTGAGAGATGCTGGCTGGCGTGGAGTCTGCTGCCTTGTGGCTATACTGCGCTCTCTGGTCAGGTATAGCGCCAAGCACCAACCTGCCTCATGTGATGATTGGTTAAGCGTGCCAGCCTCTGGAGGGCACCTTTCTGCACCAGCCATGGGAATGAGCTACCAGGCAGTATGATGGATGTACGTGCCTTCTAGGAATTGGACCGTGTGATGGCCTCTTGGAGAGGGGAGTGCAGACTTTGTCCTTTTTAATTCTGGACTGTACTCCCATTCAGACCCAGAGAGGTGATGAGATAGATCGTACCGGACTACTGCTGCTGGTTTATGTTTTAATCTGGTTAATGGAGGCTTGCTGCTGTCTGCCCTGTTGCAGCCTGTACCCAGAATGTCTCTGACAGATCTGCTGTCATGCCCGTGTACCTTTGAAAGACAATCATTAAACCTTTAATTACTGGATGAATTGTGTGTATGCTTTTGCATTGAAAAGAATCACTGAACAGAGTAGCCCTGTAGAGTGCATAAACCATTAAGAATATATCTCCCCCGATTTGACCCCTTTTCTCCTCTATGTAACGAGGCACTTCAGGAGATTGGGATGAAGGATCAGGCTATTCCAGAGATGCAGCAGTATGCTAACCAGTGTGAGGCTGAGAGTTATTGTGTCACCTCGATGATGAAACGCTGCCTGGATACCATACGACGACCTGAAGAACACAGCATCTGCTTGGAGCACGGTGTAGTGGTTACGCTGCTGGACCTGTAATTCAGACATGTGCGTTAATAATCCAGAGCACATGTGCTCAAATCCCACGGTGGCAGTTTGAGAATTTGAAGGTAAAAGTGACCATGAAGTTGCCGGATTGTCGTTTAAAACCCAACTGCTGCACTCCTCATTTAGGGAACTAAAGCTACCATTGTTAACCAGTTTGCTGTGTATATGGCCCCAGTCCTGCACCAAATGTGGTTGACTCTTTACACTCAAGTGATCCAGCAAGCCACTCTGTTGTAAGGATGGACAATAAATTGCCCGTGACACACGCATCCTGAGAATGAATTAAAAAAGTTAGCTCTGGTTGAATCTTGCCTGTCGGGGCCCCAAAGGACGTGACACGGTTAATTCGGACAAAGTGATGGCACGCTCGGTCTATTTACAAAGTGGGGCTCGTCAAGTGGTGACCCATGAAGAATAGAAGTGCTCTGATTCAGTCCCTGCTCAGTTTGGAGTTGCCTGATCTTGGGTGGGCCAAATGTAAGTCATTGTCATCAGAATCCTGGATAAGCGAGGGGGATACCAGCCCATGTTCCTGCTGCTGATGACAAGCTGGCCACTCCTGTCTGCTATGGGTAGATGGCAACTGCATCACCTTCCAAGGTTTCAATGTCTGCTGCTCACAGTTTTGGCTCGTGCAGGATGAGTGGCTGTTTGGGTTAGTTAATAGGGTGCTGCGGGTACCTGGGGAACCCTGTTTCCACAGGAGAGGATAATGGCGGCTGGAGAGGAATTTGGAAAGGGAGGGCGTAAATCCAGTTGTGGTCCATGTTGGAACAAACAACATAGTAGGAACAGGGAGGAGATCGTGCTGAAAGAGTACCCGGAGCTGGGAGCTAAATTAAAAAGCAGGACCTCTAGGGTAATAATCTCTGGATTATTCCCCGATCCACGTGCAAATTGGCATAGAAGCAGACAGATTAGGAGAATTAACATGTGGCTAAAGGGCTGGGATGGGAAAGGGGTTCCTTTTCATGGGACACTGGTGAGAGGAACTGCTATTAAACTGAGTTAAACTGTACAGCATTGCACACAGTGCTTATTAAAACAGGGGCACTGCAGGCAATCATGGGTGTTGCGAGGAACCAGGCATAGCAGGGATTACTGAGACATGGCTACAGAAAAATAAGGACTGGGAATTAAACATTGCAGGGTATAACATTTAGAAAAGATAGAGGGGGAAAGGGTAGCTGTACTTATTAGGGATAAAATAATGGCAGTAGAAAACTGACTCAGCACAACAGAAATACAACCCATGTAGATAGAGATAAAAGATCAATCACACTAATGGGTGTAGATTACAGACCATCTAATAGTGGAAGGGCAGTGGAGGAAGAAAGATGCAAACAAATTAGTTTTTTTTTAAAAAATCATCATGGGGGGTTTTCAACTACCCTGATATTAATTGATCAGAAGAGGTAGGTAAAGGGGATAAGGGAATGAAGTTCCTACAATGTGTACAGGACTTCTTTCTAACCCAATATGTAAAAAGCCCAACAAGTGAAGATTTGCTATTGGATCTCGTAATTGGGAATGAACCAGAGCAGATAAGAGAAGTAAAGGTAGGAAGCATGTAGACAATAGTTACTTTAATATAATAAAATACTCTATTAAGATAATAATTGAGAAGGGCATAAGTATGCTGAAGACTGCGGTAATAGATTGGAGAAAGGCTGATTTTGAGGGACTGAGAATAGAACTTGGAAAATAAAATGGACAACGGTGTTCAACAAAGTCCAGGAAAAATATATTTTGCTTAAAAAAAGCACTAATGAGACTCCATGGATGAACAATTGAGGATAAGGAAAGGGGCATTCATGAACCACATGAACAGCAGGGGAGGGTGTGATAATGGCGAATTCAAAGAGATTAGGAGAGAAGGTTTTAAAAAAAACAATTGGGAAGGCAAAGAGGAACTGACATTAAATTATTAAGGAACATAAAATAAAATAGTAAAATATTTTACAGGCACATAAATAAAGAAATGATGGAAACAGCCACTAAGCAATGGCCAGGATAAAACCACAGACAGTGACAGATAGCAGAAGTATGAAATAATTATGTTGCTTCAATATTTACCAGGGAGATGGAACAGGTGGACATGACATTGGATGATGAGATTAGTAATGAGATAACTGCATTTAAAATAAAAAGGATATATATTAAATAAATCAAACTCGGAGGATAAAACCCCTGGTCTGGATAGATTGCTTCCGTGAATTTTAAAAGAATCTAAGGAAGATCTAGCAGAGGCATTATTGCACATATTTAATAATTTGTTAGAAAAAGATTTAATGCCAGAGGATTGGTGGATAGCTAACATAATATATATTTAAGATGACTGGTTAAGTCTTGGTTAATTCTTGCTACTGGACCAAGACCTCGCTCTGTCAAGCCCCTGTGGTAGCTGGTGTGCAACGGTCACCACACGTTTTTTTTTAAAAAATCCACGCACAGGCATCTTCCACCCTTCAACATGTAGTTTGGGACCTGGAATATTAGGTCCTTCATTGAAACACCTGTGAACTCATCTTTTTGGTGTGGAAGCAAGTCATCCTCGATACGAGGGACCACCTATGATATATTTAAGAAAGATAATAGAACATGTCCAGGGAACTAGATCAGTCAGCTTAACATCACTGGTAGGAAAAATAATGGAAGCCCGACTAAAGAAGAAAATAGAAAAACATCTAGAAACCATAAATATGACTAGTCAGCATGGATTTCAAAACTGAAAGCCTTGCTTGACAAAGCTGTGAAGTTTTTGAAGAGGTAACAGAGTAGATAAGGATAATGTAATAGATGTAATTTATCTAGATTTACAAAAGACCTTTGATAAGGTACCCCATAATAGAATAATGGATAAGGTCAGAGAATGCAGAGTCTGGGGACCAGTAGAATGGATAGCTAATTGGCTTCAAGACAGAAAGCAGAGAGATGGGGTAAAAGATAGCTATTCACAGTGGCAGAAGGTGGGTAGCGGTGTTCCACAAGGATCAGTGCTGGGACCACTGTTTACAATTTATATTAACGATTTAGACTTTGGAATCAAAAACACAATTTCTAAATTTGCGGATGACACTAAATTGGGGGGGGGTGGCGATAGTCAATACTGAGGAGGACTGCAAAAAAATTACAGGAGGACATTAATAAACTTGCAGAATGGGCATATAATTGGCAAATGAATTTCAACACAACTGAGGTACATTTTGGTAGGAAGAATAGGGAGGTCACTTAGTGCTTGGAGTGTGCGAGTCTGGCTCGGGTAGAGGAGCAAAGGGATCTAGGAGTACAAATACACATCACTAAAATTAACGACAAAGGTTAACAAGGCCATAAAAAAAGTAAACCAAGCTCCATGGTTTATTTCTAGAGGGATAGAATTGAAAAGTATTGAAGTTAAGCTAAACTTGTAATGAACCTTGGTTGAATCAGAAATACGAGGTTATATCAGGAAAGGATGAACAGGCTGAGTATCTTTTTCCTCTTGAAAAAAGAAGGCTGAGGGGTGACCTAATTGATGTCTTTAAAATTACGAAATTTTTTGAGAGTAGATACAGAGAGAGTGTTTCCACTTGTTGGGAAGAGCATAAATAGAGGCAATCAATATAAGATAGTCACCAAGAAATCAAATTGGGAATTCATAAAAACATTTACACAGTGAGAACATAAGAATTAGGAGGAGTAGACCATTTGGCCCCTCGAGCCTGTTCCCCCATTCAATAAGATCATGGCTGATTGTCTACCTCAACTCCATTTTCCTGCACTATCCCCAAATCCCTTAATATCCAAAAATCTACTAATCTCTATTTTCAATATAGTGAACATCGGAGCATCCACAGCCTTCTGGGGATTCCAAAGATTCACCACCCTCTGAGTGAAGAAATTTCTTCTCATCTCAGTCCTAAATGGCCGACCCCTTATTCTGAGACTGACTCGTTCCAGAATCTCCAGCCAAGGAACACATCCTCTCTGCATCTACCTTGGCAAGCCCTGTAAGAATTGTGCATGTTTCAATGAGATCACCTCTCATTCTTCTAAACTCTAGAGAATATAGGCCTAGTCTATGCAATTGCTCCTCAGAGGACAATTCCCCCCCCCCCATCACGGGAATCAGTCTGGTGAACCTTAATTGCAGTCCCTCTATGGCAAGTATATCCTTGGGTAAAGAGACCAAAACCGTACCCAATACTCCAGGTGTGGTCTCACCAGGGCTCCATATAATTGCAGCAACACATCTTTACTCTTATACTCAAATCCTCTTATAATAAAGGCCGACATACTATTTGCTTTCTTAATTTCTTGCTGTACCTGCATGTTAACGTTGTGACTTGTGTACAAGGACGCCTAGGTCCCTCTAAAACTAACATTTCCCAATCTCTTTAAAAATAGTCTGCTTTTCTATATTTGCTACAAATGTGGATAACTTCACATTTCTCCGTATTACATTCCATTTCCCATCTTCATGCTTACTCACTTAGCCTGTCTATATTCCCTTGAAGCTTCTTTGCATTCTCCTCACAGCTTACATTCCCACCTAGTGTTGTATCATCGGCAAATTAGGATATATTACATTTGGTCCCCTCATTTAATCATTGGTATAGGTTGTGAATAGCTGGGGCCCAAGCACTGTAGTACCAGCTTTCTGTCCATTTTTATGAACAATACTTTGCTTAGGAAAAAGCTCAAGTGGAAGCTCTGGTAAGCTGAAGTTCAAGCACAAATTCAAAGGTCTCTTCATTTCAACGAAACACCGCCAGAAGCTGAGTGCTGCTCTTCAACCCTCACCCACGGACCTCGACTCGAACTGGAACTTGGATACTGCGTCGGTGGTACGGAACCAGGAGCGAGACGTACAGGAAGAAGCTGCAAGCAAGACAACGGACAAGCGGGGTGAGCATATTGCCTGCGCCCACACATCCGCAAGACCACTTAGCTGTGTGAAGGGGTGATTGTAAGTCCCAAGCAAGCCCATGGGTTTCAGTGCTGGGAGGGGTCCTGTGTTAGTTTATTTCATGGGATGGTTCTTTTATTAATCCGTGGTAACTTAGCACCGCAGGGCTTATTGGATAAGCCAGGGTTGTACTGTTTTGCATTGTTTGAGTGGTGGTAATCTTATTGAACACAATACGGCTGAGCCCAAAAAACGTGTGTCCGAGTCTGATCTGTCCAGATAATCCCTATCGTCCAGAACTTGAAGTAGGAGGTGCGTTTTCGGTACGCCCAAGAAAACCACCTACAGATATTGGCGACCGCGGCAGGATAATAAGTTTTCTGTCAGATCATGGACAAGACCCAGAATGGAGGATAGGATTTCCTCCTACATGTTCAATAAGATTAAAGTGTCTCAGCCATGGATGCGGGAGATGCTGCGCTCTGAGAGTCCCCAGGATAGGGCTGCAGAGTGAACAGGTAGCAGGGATCACAGGAAGTCAAAGGAGAAAGCGATTTGGCCCCTGTGTCTGCAGAAATAAGTTCAACTGTTCAGGGAGCAGGTTGAAAAGCAAGGGAACGAGCTTAAAGAGTCTGAGGATAGACCAGACATGAGCGAGGTAGTCAGGAGCACACTATTAGAGGAACTGAATGAGGGCAGGCAGGAAAGACGTGCGCAAGAAGAGACCTCCCGTAACATGGTGGAATAACGACAGTGTCAGGTTACAGAGGCCAAGGTAAATGAGCAGGCCTACAGGAGGAGAATGTGAGGCTAATAGCGAGAGCTGACAGCTTGGAGGGTCAGCTGAAGGATATAAAGATAGCTTATTAAGTTGCCAGAAGTAGAGGCTATGAGGAAGCAGATGACGAACCCTGTAAGGAAAGGATCCAAAAATTGACCCAAGCCTTGTCCGGAGCCAGAGGTATGGCCTGTTTAATGTCACTGGGGGAAACCGGGGTAGACTGACAAGAAGGGTCAGGAGCCTGATGATAGGGCTCGTGACAGGGAAGTCTGACCGGCGTGTGGAGTGCCACCAAGACCAATGTGTCCTCTGCAGCAGCAGAAGTTGGGTCCGCCCGCACTAAACGGTGAGCAGGGCCTGCTGCAGAGCGATTATGTGGTCCCGTACACAAGCCTTCAGCTGCAAGCCGTGCTAACAGGGATGCCCAAGCTCAGACAGAGTGGACTCCTCAGTTCACTTAATGGAAGTAGAACAGATAAGGGGGATCAACGGATGTAGTGAGGGTGAGATCAATAGGCTGATGCTGTCCTCTCTTGATGGGAAATTGTATCGGCTTATCCGCAGCCACAAAGCGAGGAGAAGGCACCACAGAGGGGTTGAAAGAAGAGATCCTGAGGGCCATGGGGCATACCCAGGATAGCCCGTTCTGACAAGTCGAATGGACTAGGCAGCTGGCCGGTGAGGCACCAGATGCATTCGCGAACAGGCTATGGCCTGTGTACGTAAAGGCACCTGGAGGGACTTTCGACTGTGCGCAGTTGATAGGGGCACCCAGGAATCACTGGCTCAGGGTCCTTGTAGCGAACAGCTTACCAAGGATCAGGGCTCGGGCAGAAACATGGGTTGATCCCGAGGACCTCGCGAATATGGAGGCAGGCATGCTCAGAAAGCGGAGTCTGGCTTTTAAGGCCGATTCCGGGGAGGAGGTCAAACCAAAGGGAAGGGTCCATGAAATGAAAGACAGTGAGAGTAATAGGAAGAAATGGCGACAGGAAGGGGTTAGTACCGACAAATCCAGGACTTGTTTCGGGTGTGGGAAGCTAGGACACTGGAGGTGACACTGCCTGTTCCCAAAGGGGGAGGGGGGCCAGGCCGAGGGGGTCCTCCAGTGCAAAAGCCGCGTGTTACAGAGTCGAAGGTAGGGGGAGGGCAGCGGCAGACAAGTTCATGGCACTGTGGCTGGCGCTGCTGCACAGGAGGGCAAGAAAAAGAGTGGGAGCGCGATAGTGATAGGGGATTCAATTGTGATGGGAATAGATAGGCGTTTCTGCGGCCGCAACCGAGACTCCAGGATGGTATGTTGCCTCCCTGGTGCAAGGGTCAAGGATGTCTCGGAGCGGGTGCAGGACATTCTGAAATGGGAGGGAGAACAGCCAGTTGTCGTGGTGCACATTGGTACCAACGACATAGGTAAAAAAAGGGATGAGGTCCTACGAAACGAATTTAAGGAGCTAGGAGCTAAATTTTAAAAGTAGGACCTCAAAAGTAGTAATCTCGGGATGCTAGTCACATGCTAGTCAGAGTAGGAATCGCAGGATAGCACAGATGAATACGTGGCTTGAGCAGTGGTGCAGCAGGGAGGGATTCAAATTCCTGGGGCATTGGAACCGGTTCTGGGGGAGGTGGGACCAGTACAAACCGGACGGTCTGCACCTGGGCAGGACCGGAACCAATGTCCTAGGGGGAGTGTTTTCTAGTCCTGTTGGGGAGGAGTTAAACTATAATGGCAGGGGGATGGGAACCAATGCAGGGAGACAGAGGGAGACAAAAGGGAGGCAGAGGCAGGAGACGGTGGGGGGGTGGGGGGCGGAGAGGCCCGGGGCGGGGAACAGGAAGGGCCACTGTGTGGCAGAATTCTAAAAGGACAAAAGGTGTTAAAAAAAACAAGCCTGAAGGATTTGTGTCTTAATGCAAGGAGTATCCGCAATAAGGTGGATGAATTAACTGTGCAAATAGATGTTAACAAATATGATGTGATTGGGATTACGGAGACGTGGCTCCAGGATGATCAGGGCTGGGAACTCAACATCCAGGGATATTCAACATTCAGGAAGGATAGAATAAAAGGAAAAGGAGGTGGGGTAGCATTGCTGGTTAAAGAGGAGATTAATGCAATAGTTAGGAAAGACATTAGCTTGGATGATGTGGAATCTATATGGGTAGAGCTGCAGAACACCAAAGGGCAAAAAACGTTAGTGGGAGTTGTGTACAGACCTCCAAACAGTAGTAGTGATGTTGGGGAGGACATCAAACAGGAAATTAGGGGTGCATGCAATAAAGGTGCAGCAGTTATAATGGGTGACTTTAATATGCACATAGATTGGGCTAGCCAAACTGGAAGCAATACGGTGGAGGAGGATTTCCTGGAGTGCATAAGGGATGGTTTTCGAGACCAATATGTCGAGGAACCAACTAGGGGGGAGGCCATCTTAGACTGGGTGTTGTGTAATGAGAGAGGACTAATTAGCAATCTCATTGTGCGAGGCCCCTTGGGGAAGAGTGACCATAATATGGTGGAATTCTGCATTCGGATGGAGAATGATACAGTTAATTCAGAGACCATGGTCCAGAACTTAAAGAAGGGTAACTTTGAAGGTATGAGGCGTGAATTGGCTAGGATAGATTGGCGAATGATACTTAAGGGGTTGACTGTGGATGGGCAATGTCAGACATTTAGAGACCGCATGGATGAATTACAACGATTGTACATTCCTGTCTGGCGTAAAGATAAAAAAGGGAAGGTGGCTCAACCGTGGCTATCTAGGGAAATCAGGGATAGTATTAAAGCCAAGGAAATGGCATACAAATTGGCCAGAAATAGCAGCGAACCTGGGGACTGGGAGAAATTTAGAACTCAGCAGAGGAGGACAAAGGGTTTGATTAGGGCAGGGAAAATGGAGTACGAGAAGAAGCTTGCAGGGAACATTAAGGCGGATTGCAAAAGTTTCTATCGGTATGTAAAGAGAAAAAGGTTAGTAAAGACAAACGTAGGTCCCCTGCAGTCAGAATCAGGGGAAGTCATAACGGGGAACAAAGAAATGGCAGACCAATTGAACAAGTACTTTGGTTCAGTATTCACTAAGGAGGACACAAACAACCTTCCGGATATAAATGGGGTCAGAGGGTCCAGTAGGGAGGAGGAACTGAGGGAAATCTTTATTAGTCGGGAAATTGTGTTGGGGAAATTGATGGGATTGAAGGCCGATAAATCCCCAGGGCCTGATGGACTGCATCCCAGAGTACTTAAGGAGGTGGCCTTGGAAATAGCGGATGCATTGACAGTCATTTTCCAACATTCCATTGACTCTGGATCAGTTCCTATCGAATGGAGGGTAGCCAATGTAACCCCACTTTTTAAAAAAGGAGGGAGAGAGAAAACAGGGAATTATAGACTGGTCAGCCTGACCTCAGTGGTGGGTAAAATGATGGAATCAATTATTAAGGATGTCATAGCAGCGCATTTGGAAAATGGTGACATGATAGGTCCAAGTCAGCATGGATTTGTGAAGGGGAAATCATGTTTGACAAATCTTCTGGAATTTTTTGAGGATGTTTCCAGTAAAGTGGACAAAGGAGAACCAGTTGATGTGGTATATTTGGACTTTCAGAAGGCTTTCGACAAGGTCCCACACAAGAGATTAATATGCAAAGTTAAAGCACATGGGATTGGGGGTAGTGTGCTGACGTGGATTGAGAACTGGTTGTCAGACAGGAAGCAAAGAGTAGGAGTAAATGGGTACTTTTCAGAATGGCAGGCAGTGACTAGTGGGGTACCGCAAGGTTCTGTGCTGGGGCCCCAGCTGTTTACACTGTACATTAATGATTTAGACAAGGGGATTAAATGTAGTATCTCCAAATTTGCAGATGACACTAAGTTGGGTGGCAGTGTGAGCTGCGAGGAGGATCCTATGAGGCTGCAGAGTGACTTGGATAGGTTAGGTGAGTGGGGCAAATGCATGGCAGATGAAGTATAATGTGGATAAATGTGAGGTTATCCACTTTGGTGGTAAAAACAGAGAGACAGACTATTTGAATGGTGACAGATTAGGAAAAGGGAAGGTGCAACGAGACCTGGGTGTCATGGTACATCAGTCATTGAAGGTTGGCATGCAGGTACAGCAGGCGGTTAAGAAAGCAAATGGCATGTTGGCCTTCATAGCAAGGGGATTTGAGTACAGGGGCAGGGAGGTGTTGCTACAGTTGTACAGGGCCTTGGTGAGGCCACACCTGGAGTATTGTGTACAATTTTGGTCTCCTAACTTGAGGAAGGACATTCTTGCTATTGAGGGAGTGCAGCGAAGATTCACCAGACTGATTCCCGGGATGGTGGGACTGACCTCTCAAGAAAGACTGGATCAACTGGGCTTGTATTCACTGGAGTTCAGAAGAATGAGAGGGGACCTCATAGAAACGTTTAAAATCCTGACGGGTTTAGACAGGTTAGATGCAGGAAGAATGTTCCCAATGTTAGGGAAGTCCAGAACTAGGGGTCACAGTCTAAGGATAAGGGGTAAGCCATTTAGGACCGAGATGAGGAGGGACTTCTTCACCCAGAGAGTGGTGAACCTGTGGAATTCTCTGCCACAGAAAGTTGTTGGGGCCAATTCACTAAATATATTCAAAAGGGAGTTAGATGAAGTCCTTACTACTCGGGGGATCAAGGGGTGTGGCATGAAAGCAGGAATGGGGTACTGAGGTTTCATGATCTGCCATGAACTCATTGAATGGCGGTGCAGGCTGGAAGGGCTGAATGGCCTGCTCCTGCACCTATTTTCTATGTTTCTATGTTTCTATGAAGGGGACGACCGACTAGTCATTTGAGCTTCTGGTGGCCGCCCTACGGAAGGTTGTGGGGGAGAACAAAGGCAAGTTAGACGCTGCCATGAATAGTGAAATGCCTACCACACCCGTGTGCCCCCCACCCTGATTAGAACGTGCCCAGCCTGAGTACCTGTGTCCGCTCGCCTACGATGAGTGGGGCAGGCCCTGTGTGAGGATAGGGGTGGAGACGGTGCAAGGGAAATATTTGGTGGACACCGGGGCTTCCAGCATGATGGTCCATTCAAAAAAACCTGACCTATTCACCCTGGTCTAGCAGGGTCCCATTCAGCCTCGGGTTCACAGTGAATGAGCAGGCTTGGGCAATCTCAAAACACCTGGCCATAGAGCCAGGATCCCTCCATACCACATGGGAGTGCGTGCTTATGCAATGGGAACAGCCAGCATCGGGAGTCCTCAGGGCTGACTTTATGTTAGCCAGCTTATCCTACAAATCCCCTGGCAGGACAGACGCACCAACATTAGCGTCCTCGACCAGGCCAACATCCCAAGCATTGAAACACTGATCACACTTGATCAGCTCCATTGGGTGGGCCACATTGTCCGCATGCTAGACACGAGACTCCCAAAACAAGCGCTCTACTCGAAACTCCTTCACGGCAAATGAGCCAAAGGTGGGCAGAGGAAACATTATAAGATCACCCTCAAAGCCTTCCTGAAAAAGTACAACATCCTCACTGACACCTGGGAGTCCCTGGCCAAAGACCACCCTAAGTGGAGGAAGTGGATCCGGGAGGGCGCTGAACACCTCGAGCCTCATTGCTGAGAGCATGCAGAAATCAAGCAGAAAGAGCGTGCAGCAAATCTGTCCCACCCTCCAAGACTATCTGTCCCACCTGTGACAGGGACTGTGATTCTCGTATTGGATTGTTCAGCCATCAAAGGACCCATTTTAAGAGTGGAAACAAGTCTTCCTCAATTCCGAGGGACTACCTATGATGATGGGTGGATTTAAGGATTCCGGGCCTATGGCGGGCGGGGCAGTGGTTTCAGATAAAACCGAGCAGGTGACAGTGATCCCAAGAGATAGGGAAGGAAGGGGTAGTGTGTGTGTACTATGGAGCCCAACAGGAATTACGACCTGGAGCAGCTGGTCCTTAATACTCCAGCCAAATATCAGGCAAACGTGCGGGACAACCTCGCCGCATTCGCCACTCACAAGCACGACTGTGCTAGGGTGATGGGGTTAGAAGTCAGGGTGCAAGGGGACCCCATGTCACGGCCTCAGAAACAGTAGTTTCCCCAGAGAGGCAGAAGCTGACTTAGAGCGGCATTGGGATCCCTCGTAGAACTGGAGGTGTTGAGGCCGATAGCCACCCACATAAACTCACCACTTTGGCCGGTTAAGAAGCCCGACCAGTCGTGGAGTGCCACCGTGGACTATCGTGTGCTCAATAAAAATATCCCAGCCTGTGGGCCCACGGTCGCAGCTGTTGCTGATCTCATAGGGAGCATTCTAGCGGCTGCAACCACTTTCACAGTGCTGGATATCGCCAATGGGTTCTGGTTCATTCCCCTTAAACGGGAAGACCAGTACTGCCTTTACATTTAAAGGGCAACAATGCACATGGACATGCCTTCCCCAGGGGTTTCACAACAGCCCCTCCATATTTCACCAGTGTATGGCCAACGCAATCAAAGGCTTCAGCCAACCCGACCAGCTAATCCACTATGTGTACAACTTGCTTTTGTTCTCCGCGGAGGGGGAGAAACACGGGCCACTGCTGGACGGGCTGTTGAGGCTGTTGCGGGAAGCGGGGTTCAAAGTGAACGCAAAGAAAGCCCAGATCGGTCGGGAGGAAGTCACATTTCTTGGGCTGACCGTAAGAGCTGGTGAGCGAGCGACAGATGAGGCAAAAAGAAAGGCAGTATAGGAGTTACCAGCCCCCAAGGATGTAACCGGGGTAAGATCTTTCCTGGGACTCTCAGGGTATTGCAGGGACTTTATAAAGGGTTACACAGCCACGGCAGCCCCTCTGCTTCAGCTCCTCCACAGGGAGTCGAGTGGGAGTGGGACCAGAACTGCCAGGGAACGCTTACCTGCCTCAAGGAGAATTTACACACGGCACCTGCGTTGGGAGCCATTAAGAGCAGCAGCCAGCGAAGATAGCTTGAGCACAATGTTGCTCCAGGAGCAGCACGGCAAGCTACGACCCGTGGTCTACTCCTCAAGGGTTCTCACTTAAGTAAAAAGGAGATACTCCAACTGCAAGGGGCATCTCCTAGCCATGCACTGGGCCGTAAAGCGCTCCAGCTCTTTACGGGATCGTCCCTGATCATTCTACTGACCCACCACACCCCCACTCAGACGTTGTTAGATGGGAGGATAGAGGACGGCACAGTGAGCAGTGCCCACATTGCTCACTGGACTTTATTGTTCTCGCGAATGAATCTGAGAGTACAGGAATTGACACAGCCAAAGTGGGCTGTGAATTTAATCCACCCAGGGACGGCCCATGCATGTACTGTAGAAGGGGTGTGGGACGTAGATGTGGGATTCCAGGCCGAGATACACTCGACAGGCCGGGACATCTATTTAGACAGGTCCAGTTCGGTGGTGAATGGGGAGCGTCTCACTGGGTGTGGGATTTGTGACCCCCATAGCTAAGATAATGAAGGCCATTAATCTCCCCAGCACCCTGAGCGTTCAGCACGCCGAACTGTTGGCGGTGGTGTACGTGGTTACTGTAATGTCTGTAAGCTTGTAATGTTTGTAGCTCCACACTGTGGATGTGGACGTATTGTGTACTACAATTGCAGAGTTAATCATTAAACAGAACCAGGCAGATTTCTGGAGGCTTCTGAGAGAGCTGTCTGCCATGTTAGGAGCTGTGTGTGCTTGTGCTTTGTGAATATATCACATTTGGCGGCGAGATGGGATTTTTCGGATGATTTAAAGCTTAAATTTTGTTGGTTCAGCCAGCCGACCGAGAGACTTTGGAAGTTTCTGTTTTTGGAAAAAAGCTACAAAATCCAAGGTAATATACAGCACACGGTGTGAACAGCTAAAGATTAAAATGGCAGGTGTAATCGGACATTTGAGGGAATGTAGACACGACCAGGAACGTTTTAAAGCATATGTGGATTGGCTAGAAATGTATTTCACTGCAAATAACATAATCGAAGTTCCAGACAATGCAGTCCAGAACCGGACTGTGTTGGAATGTAAGAGAGCGATCTTCTTATCGGAGGCAGGTCCGGCATTATATGACACCCTTGTAAATCTGCTTGTGCCTGACGAGCCAAAGGACACAACGCTTAGAGATTTTAATGAAGCTGGGGCAGCACTATAACCCCAAACCGTTAGAAATTGCTGAAAGCTATCGTTTTGGGATTCGGAATCAAAAGCCTGATAAAAGTATCAGTGATTACATCGTAGCATTAAAAAAGCTATCGATGCAATGTAATTTTGGAAACTTTCAAAACTGAGCATTACTGGATCGTTTTGTTTGTGGGGTAAAAAATTATGCGATCAGAAGCAAGTTATTGACGACGGATGACTTGACTTTTGAGATTGCTTGTCAGACAGCGAGGTTGATGGGCAAGGCCGAACAATATTCCCGAGAATTAAATAATAATTACAGTCGTCAGTCAACTGAGGTAAATCACCTGCAGGTTCAAAGTAAAAGACGGTGCGGGCCTAAAGTCTCAGAAACTGGAAATTCTAACAGAGCGTCGAAGTAGTGCTATAGGTGCCTGAGACAACACTTGCTCAAAGTTATCCATACGTGAAGGCAGAGTGTTTCTTCTGCAGGAAGACTGGGCATCTTGCGAAGGCATGCCGACTGAAGGGTAAACCAGCTTTAAAAGCTATGAGTCCAGCGTTCAAAGCTATGAGTAGACATCCAAAGAGACTATATAGCATGGAAGAATAACAACAGGATGAGGAGATGTTTGAGTTACACGTCATCAGGAGCACGAGGTTAACGGACAGCGATTCGGAAAGCATCAAAATCCACATAGATGTTGCGGGATTCAAGATACCAATGGAAATTTACATGGGTGCATCCATGAGTGTAGTACCGGAGTCACTATATTGTGACAAATTGCGTGATTTCCTACTGGAGAAATCCAAGATAGAGCTGCGAGGCTACTCGTGAGAGAAAATTCCTGTGGTAGGTCATATCACCGTACCGGTGAAATATAAAGATCAATTTCAGAACTTGCCTCGAATAGTAGTAAAGGGAGACAAGTCTGCCTTACGAGGAAGAAATTGGTTGAGCTCACTGAAGCTGGATTGGAATAAGATTTTCTGTGTGGATGCAAGATTTTCATCAACGGATGACGTTATCAAGAAGTATCCGAAATGGGCAGTCCGATCCAAGGCTTCAAGGTGAGTGTCAGGGTACAGAAGGACGCTAGATCGGTTTACTACAAGCCATGTTCCATACCATATGCACTCAAGGAGAAAGTTGAGCAAGAACTCAAAAGACTAGAGACTGTGAACATTGTTTGTAAGATAGATCGATGTAATTGGGCTACACCCATTGTTGTTGTACCTAAGTCAGATGGTAATGTAAGATTGTGTGGTGATTACAAAGTAACCGTAAACCAGGTTCTAGAGGGTAATTTCCCCAATACATTGCCGAATATACAAGATTTGTTCACAACACTGACAGTTGGTCAGATCTTTTCAAAACTGGATCTTATGAATGCCTACTTACAGCTTGAACTAGATGAGGAGTCCAAGTCATGTTTGACTATAAATACTCATCCAGGCCTATATCAATTTAGTAGGCTACCGTTTAGAGTATCTTCTGCCCCTGCCATATTCCAAGGGGTGATGAACCAGATTTTGCAAGGTATTGAAGGGGTAGTATGTTGTTTGGATGGCATACTAATTTCAGCACCAAATAGGTAAATTCATAATAACATTTTGAATTAAGTCCTCAAACGGCTAGAGAAGCACAGAGTACGAGTGTCTGCTCGTAAGTGTGAGTTACTTAAAAACTCAGTGGAGTACTTAGGGTATAGAGTAGACAAAGATAGTTTACATCCAACCATGGAAAAATTGGATGCAATTAGAAATGCACCCACTCCCAGGCTACATATTGATTTTGCTGAGTTAGAAGGACAACAATTGTTCATTGTAGCCATTCGAAGTGGGTTGAGGTGTTTCCAATGTGAAAAATAACAACAAGTAAAACATTGGACATTTTACGAAAATTATTTTCTTCATTTGGCCTCCCTGAAGAGATTGTTTCGGATAATGGACCACAATTTCATTCAAAAGAATTTGCACAATTCACGAGCAAAAATGGTGTGAAACATATCAAGGTTCCACCATACCACCCTGCTTCGAATGATGCAGCAGAGCGCACGGTATAAATTGGAAAACGTGCCCTCATAAAACTAATGTTAGATCCAAATCCAAGGAAACGACAGTTGTCATTGGATCACAAATTGGCTAATTTTTTGATTAAATTTCGAAATACTCCTCATACAACTACTGGTAGAACACCAGCAGAATTGTTTCTCAAACGGCAGCCATGAACCAGATTCTCGTTGTTAAAGCCAAATTTGGCACAGTCCATAGAAGAGACACAATTAAGACAGAAAGAGAATCATGATAGAGGTAGAGTAAAAGAGAGAAGTGTGAAATTAAACCAGAAGGTGAGAGTGAAGAACCATCATCATAAATGGTTAAAGTGGTTACCAGGAAGAGTGGTGAAGATATGTGGTCCTCGCACATATTTGGTAAAGATGTTTGATAATGGACAGGTTAGGTTTGTTCATATTGATCATATTTTACCTACAGACATGGAAGGAGTTGAAGGTGGGAATGATTCAATTATTTCTGACTCACCAGATGGTTTTGATATACCAGTAGCAAATCCTAAATCCAATGTATGGGAAACAAATCCAGGAGAGAATCAGACTGAAAGTCTGAGTCCGAGCCAGGAAAACAAAGAGCCTGAAGTTAGAGTGAGTTCAAATGAAAATCAAGGAAATTCCGTGGAGGAAAACATTCCTCAGGATGAGCCTCGAATGAGTTTAGATTCGACACCATGTTTGGAAGGTTCTGTTTGAGAGTGAAGGTATCCTCTTCGAAACAGAAAACAAGTGGTAAAGTAAAATTTGTAAATATGTAAAAAAATAAGTTATATAGCCTGTGTTATGTATAAACATGAAAGTTATGTATAAACATGAAAGTTATGTATGATGTTTGTTATGATGGCTTCTTCATTAAGGAGGGAGAAGTGTAATGTCTGTAAGCTTGAATTGTTTGTAGCTCCACACTGTGGATGTGGATGTATTGTGTACTGCAAGTGCAGAGTTAATCATTAAACAGAACCAGGCAGATTTCCGGAGACTTCCGAGAGAGCTGCCTGCCATGTTAGGAGCTGTGTGTGCTGTGCTCTGTGAATATGTCACAGTTACCCATTCTGACAAATACCCCTCCTCCTATACCATCTGTTTGGATTCCATGTTCACCTGTAATTCGTGCATGGAGTAATTGGCCATTTGGGCCCGGCGCCATTTCAAGTCCGCAGCTGGGCAGCCCCTAGCAACAGCACCGTTGCTAGGGAGAATTTTAGAAGTCACGGGCACCCGGGGGGGATTACTACATACACAAGGTTAAAGCCCATTCAAAGACAGAGCCCAAGGGGAAGGACAACTAAAAGGCAGCTGAGCTAGCCAAACAGGGGGCCAGGGAAAGAGTATTCTGGGATCCGTACAGAGCACGCCCGCTAGCAGTAATCTGGGACAAGGGAGGCACACGGGATAGCTTTGGCCCCGCACTTAAAGCAAGTCCAAGCGCAGGATCCCATCCTTGTAAAAAGGGAGAACGGCGAACCGCTAGAGGGTCCGATCGGGTTAGTGGACATCATGGTTAAGGAGGGGATCATTGGATAGTTCCAGCACAGCATTGGGCGGAGTTCCTCCAGTTGGCCCACGGGGGCTCGGGAATGGGAGCGGGCCGGAAACTACCTGGCAAAGTGTAGAGGAGGCGGGGTGGTGGCCCCATCTCAGGGAGGAAGTCCGAGAATTCTGTGCAAATTGTTTGGTGTGCGCAGCTAAAAACCCGTGTCCCCTGCGCAGAAAAGCCCCCACAGGACAGACCAGGAGAATAGAGAGACCGTGGCAGTCCCTGCAGGTCGATTTCATCGGACCACTAACCCAATCATCAATCGTAGGCAATCACTTGGAATCGTGTTCTCGAAGTGGATGGAGATCTTCCCAGGCCGAGCAGCCACGGCAGTAGCGACAGCTCAGATCCTAGTGAGGGAAGTGTTCTCCCGGTGGGTACTGCCACAGGTCGTGGAGTCTGACCAAGGGAGCCATTTCACGGGGCAGGTGATGTAGGCCACCTGAAAACTTCTGGGAATACAAGGGAAGTTGCATGAGGCTCAAAAACCCCAGTCATCGGGGATTGTGGAGCGCATAAACAGGCCAATGAAAGACTGAGGAAGGAGATAAGCCCATTCCTGCAGAGATGGGATGAGGTCTTGCCTCTAGTTTTAATGGGTGTCTGGGCCAGCCCCTCCAGAAGCACAAGGTACTCCCCACATGAGCTCATGACCAGGAGGATTATGCGCACCCCAACCCATGTGTTGGCTCCGATCTTCCCAGCAGCTCAGGTCATGGAGGTAAACCGGGACAGGTTTGTCCAGAATCTGTTTGACACTTTGAAACAGATTCACTGGCAGGCAGCCAATAAGCTGAAGAGCCATCACCAGAAAAATAGATTGCTGCTAAAGCCCCGGAGAACCCACAAGTGTGCAATAAAGCTTCAAACTGTTTAACTAAGCAAGGTACAACCTTGGCTCTACTTTATTTAGGCCCAAAGTGCCTGACTCTCAAAATGGCTGCCTTTTATACCTCAGCAGCACCATGGGTGTGCTGCTCAGTGGCCTCCAGCAATAACACCATCTGGTGGCTACAAACAGAATGTACATACATGACAGAGTGGAAGGTGGGAGTCCAGGTAATGGACAGGAACTATGTCCATGTAGGGGTATTCAAGCCACTGTACATGGGGCCTTATAACATCGCAGATAAGACCAACCCCATGGTATATGCAGTAAGACTTCCAAAATGCACAAAATGGTATTACATCAACCAGTGCAAGTTGTTTAACTCCAAGGAGGGGAAGACAAAGGCAATTGAGAAACCAGGGCATGATAATGAGCCGGGTTGACATGGGTCTTCATCCAATGGTGTGGGACAATGATGATGACCCGGAGGACGGGGCGGTAAGGAAAAGCAGTCGGATACCATGGCCTACGGTGCTGTGGACTCCTCCTTACTTGCCGGCCGCGAGCTGCAAGGGGCCCCGACAGGAGAGATTTTAACCGGGGGCACTCGATAACGTGGAACTAACTGTATATATATATATATATGTGTAAGTAATGAAAGCCCGGCCTGTGGAGGAAAAAAACACTCACAGAACGGTGGTGCTGCATCTGTTTGTCTTAATGTTATATACATTAAATACGAACAGTTGGTGTTCAACGATGCTGCCACAGCGTTTAGCACGGGAGCGTCTCTTATAAACATTTTAGACGATGCACAGTTGCAGATGCAGGCCAACACTTTAAGGGACCAGCTGCGAAAGATACTGAGGGAGGGTAATGAGTTAGAGGGGTCGGGGTTACGGGAGGATCAAGCTATGACCATACATTTAAAGGAAGTCATAGCTGAGCTGGAGGCGTACACTCAGACGATCAATAGTTTGATCAGGGAGGATCAGAATGCCTTGGCACAGGCAGCTAGAAATGATGCATGTGTGTTGTACGATGCGTGGTTGCTGAACGAAAGGCGCAGTGATTTGGAGGACCTGCAGCAAGGTCACGTCCCTTCCTGGGTTAGCAACCGGCACCTCACCGCACTGAGCCCGTATGATAATCTGATGAGCCCGTGCCAACTCCGACTGGCCTCAGAGGCATATCCAGTGCCAGTCGATTATGGCCAGTCCAACCACACAGTAATGGGGATTATACTCCGGATGTCGGTAATGGGCGGGTCACCGCGGCCAACACCAGTATACCGGGTAGAAAACATTGGCGTCCTGAGGAATGGGGTGCACGTGCGGCATCAAGGGGCCCCACCATTGGGAATAAAGTGGGAGCACGCCATGACCGGCACTGACCTCAAGGGGTGCCAGAGCAGGGACGCACATGTGGTGTGTCCCCAGCACCTGAACGCCTTCAATCGACCAGTGTGTGGGTTTCAATTGGAGAGTGCAGAGCCCATCAATTGCACCATGGAGGTGATGGCCCAGAGACATGTTCCACCCCAGGTAGCATACATGGGCAACGGGACACACTGCGTCACAAAAAGCGTGGACCAGTACCGGGTACACAACGGCACTTGGTGCCCTGTCACCGACAAAACTTCCTGCTTCAAACCCCACACAGAGGTTCAGGTGGCGCAAAAGCGCATCATCCCCATTCCAGATTTCACAGTGGTACACCTCACGGTGAACGACACAGCACAGGACCTGCAGCAATACGTAACACGGTTTGGGTATGAAATTCTTCCTCTGCCCAAACAAAACTAATAAGGAAAGTTGAACTCTCTCAAAAACACCTTTACATCCTCGAGCAACGGAACAGGGAAGCGGGAGAAGAAATAAAAGAAATGGCTTCCCCGTCCTGGTGGGACTTTGGTTTGAATGTCGAGATCCCTCCATGGAGCCGAATAGTTTCACACACAATAGTAATAGTACAACTAATCATGGTGTTGTATCTGTTAAAGTTATCCTGTAAAAAGAGAAGGAAAGCACTCCGAAATCGTTGAGGCCCTAATGAAAGGGTAACCAGGAATTTTACTGTCTGTAAGTATGCCGAATTGAATTATTTGTATGGTATAAGAAACGGGACCCCAGGTGCAATTGATCAGTAATGTACGGTTTGGTTGAGACCTGCAATGCGCCTCCCGCAGCAGAAGATGCCAAAATTGGTGATATTTCTGGTTTTGGTGATGAAGTATCAAAAGGGGGGACTGTAGTACCAGTTTTCTGTCCATTTTTATGAAAAATACTTTGCTTGGGAAAAACCTGAAGCGGAAGCTCTGGCAAGCTGAAGTTCAAGCTCAAGTTCGAAGCTCTCTACATTTCAACGAAACACTGCCAGAAGCTGAGCGCTGCTCTTCAACCCTCACCAACGAACCTCGACTCAAACTGGAAGTTGGATACTGCGTCAGTGGTATGGAACCAGGAGCAAGAGGTACATGAAGAAGCTGCAAGCAAAACAACGGGCAATCAGGGTGAGCATATTGCCTGCGCCTACACATCCGCAAGACCATTTGGCTGTGTGAAGGGGTGATTGTAAGTCCCAACCAAACCCAAGGGCTTTAGTGCTGGGAGGGGTCCTGTGTTATTTATTTCATGGGATGGTTCTTTTATTAAGCCATGGTAACAGCACGGCAGGGCTTATTGAATAAGCCAGGGTTGTACTGCTTTGCATTGTTTGAGTGGAGGTGTTAATCTTATTGAATACAATACAGCTGAGCCCGAAAAACGTGTGTCCGAGTCTGATCGTCCATGTAATCCCTGTCATCCAGAACCAGGAGGTGCGTTTTCAGTACGCCCGAGAAACCACCCACAGCACTGATCCTTGTGGTACCCGACTAGTTACAGTCTGCCAACTCGAAAATGACCTTCGAACATAAGAAATAGGAGTGGGAGTAGGCCATATGGCCCCTCGAGCCCGCTCTGCCATTCAACAAGATCATGGCTGATCATCGACCTCAACTCCACTTTCCCACCCGATCTCCATATCCCTTGATTCCCCTAGACTCCAAAAATCTACCTATCTCACCCTTGAATATATTCAGAGACCCACAGCCCTCTGGGGCAGAGAATTCAAAAGATTCACAACCCTCTGAGTGAAGAAATTCCTCCTCATCGCTGTCTAAAATGGCCTTCCCCTTATCCTGAGACTGCCCCTAGACACTCCAGCCAGGGGAAGCATCCTCTCAGCATCTACCCTGTCAATCCCCTTCAAAATCTTGTAAGTTTCAATGAGATCACTTCTCATTTTTCTAAGCTCCAGAGAGTATCGGCCCATTCTACACAATCTCTCATCATAAGACAGCCCTCTCATCCCAAGAATCAATCTAATGAATCTCCGTTGTACCACCTCCAAGGCAAGTAAATCCTTCCTTTAGATAAGGAGACCAAAACTGCACAGTACTCCAGGTGTGGTCTCACCAAAGCCCTGTACAATTGTAGCAAGACTTCCTTACTTTTATACTCCAATCCCCTTGCAATAAAAGACAACATGCCATTTGCCTTCCTTAGTGCTTGCTGTACCTGCATGCTCGCTTTCTGTGTTTCTTGTACAAGGACACCTAAATCTCTCGGAAAACCAACATTTAAAAGTTTCTCACCATTTAAAAATATGCTTGAACCGCCGCAGTCCTGGTGCTGAAGGTACTCCCACAATGCTGTTGGGTTTTCTTCCGCTTATTGAACTTTGTAGCAACTGTCTTACAACTGCGTTGTCCGGCCACTTCAGAGGACATCGAGAGTTAAGCTCAGTGTGGGACTGGAGCCCTGAGTCTTTCCCTGAAGGGTATCAGTGAATCAGTTGGGTTTCTAGGACAGTTTGTTGGTGCGAGACCACAAATGATCAGATTTATTGGATTCCAATTGCACAAGCTGCCTTTGTGCGATTGTAAATACCTGGCCTCTGAGTTACTAGTGCAGTCCCAAAACCACCACACCACCATACTCACCATCGTTCCCAGTGAGTGCACCTGATATCATCATCAATCACAACTCCGCTGGCCTTGACTGGGAAGCACAAAGCTGGTTCCAGTTTTCAGTTCGGAGGAGAAGGCTAAACGGTTGTCCATTTAGAAAAGAAGAGATTTTAAGAGGTAGCTGCAGTTTTCAGGTTTAAAAATGAGAATTAAGATGGGAAGTGGAGCATAACCTACTCATCCAAAGGACAGACGAGCAGTGGAGAAGATTACCAGGGCATCCACTGAAGCATATCATACAAAGGGCATAAGAGACAATTGGATATACTTCTGGAGAGAGGGGATTGAGGGAGATAGAGATGGAAGGCAGTTGTTGATTTCTGAATATGGGATGGGCGTGAAAGACTCCCATGTGTGTTGGCCCAATGTGGCCAGTTCTTGCTGGTTGTGCCCCATAGCCCATATCTGCCAAACAAATTAAAGGGTTTGTGATGGGAATGTCCCAGTGGTATATTAGAGGAAGCTCTTCCAACGGTACACCTTGTTTGGGGTGCATTATGGTCTAACTCGTGGTATACCTGATTTTTTGCGGGGGGAGGAGAAGAACTACAAACGTTGGAAATCTGAAATGCAAACAAAATACTGCAAATACACAACAACTTTTCTGGTATCTGGAAGGTGAAAAGACAGAATAATGTTTCAGAACCTGATTGGTTAACTTGATTCTGACACTAGTTATCTGAAATAGTTACCTACTTTCCTTATTTATAATTCCCTCCATGGCCTCGTCCCTCCCTATCTCTGTAATCTCCTCCAGCCCCACAACCTCCCCGAGATATCTGTGCTTCTCTAATTCTATTCTCCTGAAGATCCCTGATTATAATCGTTCAACCATTGGTGGCCGTGCCTCCAGCTGCCTGGGCCCCAAGCTCTGGAACTCCCTGCCTAAACCTCTCCACCTTTCTACCTCTCTTTCCTTCTTCCAGACGCTCCTTAAAACCTACCTCTTTGACCAAGCTTTTGGTCACCTGCCGTAAATTCCTCTTATGTGGTTCGGTGTCAAATTGATTTCTTTTGTCTTATAACACTGCTGTGAAGCACCCTGAGACATTTTACTACGTTAAAGGCGCTATAATTAAAGTTGTTGTTGTTGAAATGGGAGAGTGTTCCGCCCCCAGAATGTACATCCCTGACCTTGATCAGCATTGAAGTTGGTGCTACCAATAAGTGCAGATTGTAACTGGGGCAATTAAACTCTCCCAGCAGAAAGCTAGTTCAAAGGAACGAAAGAACTTGCATTTATATAGCGCCTATCGCAGCCTCGGAATATTCCAAAGCACTTTACAACTGATCAAGTACTCATTTTGTAAGTGTAGTCACTTTGTTAAGTAAGAATCAATTTGCACACAAGAAGATCTCAGAAACAGCAATGAGATAAATGACTGGCACATCTGTAGACGGTATTGGTTGAGGGAAAAATATTGGCCAGGACACTGGGGATAACTCCCCTGCTCTTATTTGAATATTGCTGTGGGATCTTTTACATCCACGTGAAAGGGCAGATGGGACCTCGGTTTGACATCTCTTCTGAACGACAGCACCTCAGTCAATGCAGCACTCCCTCAGTACTGACTAACCAACTTCCCTTCCTAGCCCTCATGTTAGCTGATATGTAAACAGTTCTCTCTCCTTAGGTACTATCCCCCTCCCTTTCAAATCTGTTGTCAAATTCCCTCTCCTCAAAAAAAACAGCCCTTGGCCTCTCTGTCCTTGCAATCTACCACCCCATCTCCAAACTCCCTTTCCTCTCCAAACTCCTTGAACATGCTGTCACCTCCTATATCCGTGCCCAACTTTCCTGGAACTCCATGTTTGAATCCCCTTAATCAGTACTGGATGAGCAGAAATTTCTTCCAACTAAATAATGGGAAGACCGAAGCCATTGTGTTCAGTTCCCACCACAAACTCCATCTCCTAGCCACAAACTCCATCCCCCTCCCTGGTAACTGTCTGAGGCTGAACCAGACTGTTCGTAACCTTGCTGTCCTATTTGACCCCAAGATGAGGTTCAGAATACATATTTGCACCATCACTAAAACGGCCTATTTCCACCTCCATAACATTGTCCGACTCCACACTTGCCTCAGCTTATCTGCTGCTGAAACCCTCATCCATACCTTTGTTGTCTCTGGATGTGACTATTCCAACGCACTCCTAGCTAGCTTTCCATCTTTCACCTTCCTTGTCCAAAACCCTGCTGCCCATGTCCTAACTTGCACCTGTTCACGAATGCTGTTCAACCATACCCTTGTGCTTCCCGTTGAGCCACACCTCGATTTTAAAATTCTCAACCTTGTTTTCAAATCCCTCCGAGGCCTCGCCCCTCCCTACATGTAACCTTCTCCAGCCCGACAACCTTCCGAGATAACTGCACTCCTGCAATTCTGACCTCTTGTGCATCCTCGATTTCAATTGCCCCCACTGTTGATGGCCTTGCCTTCACCTGCCAAGGTCCTAAACTCTGTAATTCCCAACCTAAACCTCTCTGCCTCTCTTCCAATGTTCCCTGTAATTTTTTTTGCGGCCATGTGGCCCATTCAATAGTCTGCGCATGAGCGTTTTATCCAATTTAAAAGCAGGTTCACCGGCAGCCCAGGATGCCTGGGGCGCTGCACGGATATGCAGCTTAAAGGAACATTGCTCTCTATCTCTCTTTCCTGCTTTAAGACAATCCTTAAAATTTACCTCCATCTGTCCCAATATCTCCTTATGTGGCTCGGTGTCAGATTCTGTTTGATAACGCTCTTGTGAAGCGCCTTAGGACGTTTTACAAGGTAATAAGGTAACTCTCCAGCAGGAGGTAATTAGCAGCTAGTTAAAACCAGTTGTGTAAACGACTGACCAGTAGTGAGTCATCTGACCTAGATACAGTTTAAAAAGAGGCAGCTCGTACAGAGCACGGAGTGCAGCAGCATAGAGTGGCATTTGTGAGTTTGGTAAGTGGGTGAGTTTTAAGGGTTATTCTCTCTAAACCATTTGGAGACTGGAGTAAATTGTTCGTGGCAATTGCCAGTAGCTTCTAAATAAGTAGCAGTTTAATTTAAAGGGGAAAAGTTAAATAGTTGGGAATCTTTCAGGTTTAGGCAGAGAAAAACAAGGTAACTCTCCAGTAGGAGGCAATTAGCAGCTAGTTAAAACCAGTTCTGTAAACGACTGACCAGTAGTGAGTCATCTGACCTAGATACAGTTTAAAAAGAGGCAGCTCGTGCAGAGCACGGAGTGCAGCAGCATCAAGTGGCATTCGTGAGTTTGGTAAATGGGTGAGTTTTAAGGGTAAGTGGGGGTGGCAGGTGCTGTTTTGTCTTGTTTTCCTACCAGTGCTGACACTAGAGCAGCTGATAAGGAGTGCGAGAGTAGGAGACGGAGGCCCAGAGACCAGCCCAACCAACTGCAGACAAAGATAGAGGGATGCGAAATCGAGAGGTGACGTCACAGCCAAGCTGGTAAGTGGTTGGCTGTTCGACTGGCTTTTAGATTGGTTTAATTGGCAGCAAACTACTAAGTAGCTGGTTGGTGTTTAAGTAAATTTTAGTAAGTAAATTAATTTAAGTGTTAAGTCATGGCAGGAGAGCTCGGACCCGTGTCATGCTCCTCCTGTGCTATGTGAGAAATCAGGGACACTATGTGTGCGGGAAGTGTGTCCAGCTGCAGCTCCTGACAGACTGTATGACGGCACTGGAGCTGCGGATGGACTCACTCTGGAGCATGCGCGATGCAGAGAATATTGTGGATAGCACATTTAGTGAGTTGGTCACACCACAAGTAAAGGTTAGGACAGATAGTGAATGGGTGACCAAGAGACAAGTCAAGAGCAGGAAGGTAGTACAGGATTCCCCTGCGGTCATCTCCCTCCAAAACAGATATGCCGTTTTGGATACTTTGGGGGAGATGACTTACCAGGGGAAGGCACCAGCAACCAGGTTCATGGCACCATGGGTGGCTCTGCTGCACAGAAGGGCAGGAAAAAGAGTGGGAGAGCTATAGTGATAGGGGACTCTATTGTAAGGGGAATAGATAGGAGTTTCTGCAGCCGCAACCGAGACTCCAGGATGATATGTTGCCTCCCTGGTGCAAGGGTCAAGGATGTCTTGGAGCGGCTGCAGAGCATTCTGGAGAGGGAGGGTGAACAGCCAGTTGTTGTGGTACACGTAGGTACCAACGATATAGGTAAGAAGCGGGAAGAGGTCCTACAAGCTGAATTTAGGGAGCTAGGAGTTAAATTAAAAAGTAGGACCTCAAAGGTAGTAATCTCTGGATTGCTACCAGTGCCACGTGCTAATCAGAGTAGAGGGAGCAGGATAGTTAGAATAAATACGTGGCTTGAGCAGTGGTGCAAGAGGGAGGGATTCAAATTTCTGGGACATTGGAACCAGTTCTGGGGGAAGTGGGACCTATACAAAAGGGGTGGTTTGCACTTGGGCAGGACTGGAACTGATATCCTGGGGGTAACATTTGCTAATGCAGTTCTGGAGTGTTTAAACTAATATGGCAGGGGGATGGGAACCTATGCAGCGAGACAGGGCGAAGTAATATGGAGTCAGAAACAGATGGTAGAAAGGTAAAAAGCAATAGGGGAAAGCTGAGTAAACAAAGGCAAGAAACAAAAAGGGCCACACTACATCATAATTCTAAAAGGACAAAGGGTGTTAAAAAAAACAAGCCTGAAGGCTTTGTGTCTTAATGCAAGGAGTATTCGTAATAAGGTGGATGAATTAACTGTGCAAATAGATGTTAACAGATATGATGTGATTGGGATTACAGAGACGTGGCTCCAAGATGATCAGGGCTGGGAACTCAACATCCAAGGGTATTCAACATTCAGGAAGGATAGAATAAAAGGAAAAGGAGGTGGGGTAGCATTGCTGGTTAAAGAGGAGATTAGTGCAATATTTAGGAAGGACATTAGCTTGGATGATGTGGAATCTATATGGGTAGAGCTGCAGAACATCAAAGGGCAAAAGACGTTAATGGGAGTTGTGTACAGACCTCCAAACAGTAGTAGTGATGTTGGGGAGGGCATCAAACAGGAAATTAGGGGTGCATGCAATATGAGTGCAACAGTTATCATGGGTGACTTTAATATGCACATAGATTGGGCTAGCCAAACTGGAAGTAATACGGTGGAGGAGGATTTCCTGGAGTGCATAAGGGATGGTTTTCTAGACCAATATGTCGAGGAACCAACTAGTGGGGAGGCCATCTTAGACTGGGTGTTGTGTAATGAGAGAGGATTAATTAGCAATCTCGTTGTGCAAGGCACCTTGGGGAAGAGTGACCATAATATGGTGGAATTCTACATTAGGATGGAGAATGAAACAGTTAATTCAGAGACCATGGTCCAGAACTTAAGGAAGGGTAACTTTGAAGGTATGAGGCTTGAATTGGCTAGGATAGATTGGCGAATGATACTTAAGGGGTTGACAGTGGATGGGCAATGGCAAACGTTTAGAGACCGCATGGATGAACTACAACAATTGTACATCCCTATCTGGCGTAAAAATAAAAAAGGGAAGGTGGCTCAACCGTGGCTATCAAGGGAAATCAGGGATGGTATTAAAGCCAAGGAAGTGGCATACAAATTGGCCAGAAATAGCAGTGAACCTGGGGACTGGGAGAAATTTAGAACTCAGCAGAGAAGGACAAAGGGTTTGGTTAGGGCAGGGAAAATAGAGTACGAGAGGAAGCTTGCAGGGAACATTAAGACGGACTGCAAAAGCTTCCATAGATATGTAAAGAAAAAAGGTTAGTAAAGACAAACGTAGGTCCCCTGCAGTCAGAATCAGGGGAAGTCATAACGGGGAACAAAGAAATGGCAGACCAATTGAACAAGTACTTTGGTTCAGTATTCACTAAGGAGGACACAAACAGCCTTCCGAATATAAAAGGGGTCATAGGGTTTAGTAAGAAGGAGAAACTGAGGGAAATCCTTATTAGTCAGGAAATTGTGTTGGGGAAATTGATGGGATTGAAGGCCAATAAATCCCCAGGACCTGATGGACTGCATCCCAGAATACTTAAGGAGGTGGCCTTGGAAATAGCAGATGCATTGACAGTCATTTTCCAACATTCCATAGACTCTGGATCAGTTCCTATGGAGTGGAGGGTAGCCAATGTAACCCCACTTTTTAAAAAAGGAGAGAGAGAGAAAACAGGGAATTATAGACCGGTCAGCCTGACATTGGTAGTGGGTAAAATGATGGAATCAATTATTAAGGATGTCATAGCAGCGCATTTGGAAAGAGGTAATATGATAGGTCCAAGTCAGCATGGATTTGTGAAAAGGAAATCATGCTTGACAAATCTTCTGGAATTTTTTGAGGATGTTTCCAGTAGAGTGGACAAGGGAGAACCAGTTGATGTGGTGTATTTGGACTTTCAGAAGGCCTTCGACAAGGTCCCACACAAGAGATTAATGTGCAAAGTTAAAGCACATGGGATTGGGGGTAGTATGCTGACGTGGATTGAGAACTGGTTGGCAGACAGGAAGCAAAAAGGAGGAGTAAATGGGTACTTTTCAGAATGGCAGGCAGTGACTAGTGGGGTACCGCAAGGTTCTGTGCTGGGGCCCCAGCTGTTTACATTGTACATTAATGATTTAGACGAGGGGATTAAATGCAGTATCTCCAAGTTTGCGGATGACACTAAGTTGGGTGGCAGTGTGAGCTGCGAGGAGGATGCTATGAGGCTGCAGAGTGACTTGGATAGGTTAGGTGAGTGGGCAAATGCATGGCAGATGAAGTATAATGTGGATAAATGTGAGGTTATCCACTTTGGTGGTAAAAGCAGAGAGACAGATTATTATCTGAATGGTGACAGATTAGGAAAAGGGGAGGTGCAACGAGACCTGGGTGTCATGGTACATCAGTCATTGAAGGTTGGCATGGAGGTGCAGCAGGCGATTAAGAAAGCAAATGGCATGTTGGCCTTCATAGCGAGGGGATTTGAGTACAGGGGCAGGGATGTGTTACTACAGTTGTACAGGGCCTTGGTGAGGCCACACCTGGAGTATTGTGTACAGTTTTAGTCTCCTAACTTGAGGAAGGACATTCTTGCTATTGAGGGAGTGCAGCGAAGGTTCACCAGACTGATTCCAGGGATGGCAGGACTGACATATCAAGAAAGACTGGATCAACTGGGTTTGTATTCACTTGAGTTCAGAAGAATGAGAGGGGAACTCATAGAAACGTTTAAAATTCTGATGTGTTTAGACAGGTTAGATGCAGGAAGAATGTTCACAATGTTGGGGAAGTCCAGAACCAGGGGTCACAGTCTAAGGATAAGGGGTAAGCCATTTAGGACCGAGATGAGGAGAAACTTCTTCACCCAGAGAGTGGTGAACCTGTGGAATTCTCTACCACAGGAAGTTATTGAGGCCAATTCACTAAATATATTCAAAAATGAGTTAGATGTAGTCCTTACTACTAGGGGGATCAAGGGGTATTTCGAGCAAGCAGGAATGGGGTACTGAAGTTGCATGTTCAGCCATGAACTCATTGAATGGCAGTGCAGGCTCGAAGGGCCGAATGGCCTATTCCTGCACCTATTTTCTATGTTTCTATGTTTCTATGTTTCTATGTTTACTACGTTAAAGGCACTAGGTAAATGCAGGTGGCTGTTATACTGCACTGAAGTGTCGGCCTAGATTTTGTGCTCAAGTCTCTGGAGTGAAACTTCAACCCACATCCTTCAGACTCCGAGGCGAGGGTGCTACCCACTGAGCCATGGTTCAGGACCCCTGACTGTCACGGGCCCCGGGCTGTCGAGCAGTCCTATCACTGCCCCTGGGTCCAAAGGTAAACGTCTGTGCACACCCACCCTCTGCCAGACGAAGACAGACTCGGAGAAGGTATCCCGTCCGTTTCTCTGTGCTGTGTGACTGCGGCCTGCTCACACATGCCCATCATCAGCAGACTCTGGCACTGAAACTCTGTTTGTAACAACCTGGACAAAAAGGTAGGAGTGCGAGAGAGACTCTACCCACCCCCGTACCCCCGGTGCGATATATTCAGGACTCTGAGCAGCAGCAACAACAACAACAACTTGTATTTATACAGCGCCTTTAACATAGTAAAACATCCCAAGGTGCTTCACAGCAGTGTTATAAGACAAAACAATTAAATTTGACACAGAGCCACATAAGAAGAAATTAGCGCAGGTGACCAAAAGCTTGGTCAAAGAGGTAGGTTTTAAGCAGCGTCTTGAAGGAGGAAAGAGAGGTATAGAGGCGGAGAGGTTTACGGAGGGAATTCCAGAGCTTGGGGTACAGGCAATAGAAGGCACGGCCACCAATGGTTGAGCGATTATAATCAGGGATGCTCAAGAGGGCAGAATTAGAGGAGCGCAGAGAGATGTAAGTGGTTATGATCCTAGCCCAATGGCTAGATGGATGGTTTAAATTGCTCCCTCCTCACGAGAATTCTATACCCGGGGATTGTTATTCAGAGTGTAATTGGAATAAGTCACAGACAGAAATGCTTCAGTGAAAAATCGCACTTATTTATTTGGTCTAGCTTACACTGGCTAAAATATGCACTGCTAAAGGAAATCACTGTCTCTGTGGAGAATAAAATCCAGGTTAAAACAACATACAGTACAACACTGAGGACAGGTGACATGCAGTAATTTCCTTGTCGCTATGGTGGAGTCTAACTCCCCCCACTAGTGAATTACCCAGTCGCATGAAGCTCCCTCCCCAGAATAGCCCGAAAAAGCTTCACTTCCAAGAAAACTCTGAGCCTTTTACACCCCACACAGCTCGCCTGGTGCTCCGGTTACCGGCTTGGGACATTCGCGACCATGTTCACCAGTTGGTCTCGATCGCTCAGCTGGTCCTTCTTGTCACATTGGTCTTGGTGGAGCGAGAGAGAGAGGGGGAACGCTCGAACGCTGGAGAACGCTAGAGAATGGTGGAAAAGAGTCTATCTTTAAAGGAGTCCTGCTGCCCTTATCTCTCCTGCCAATCTTTGAAATTCTTTTGCTTCTAAGTACTCCAGTGCTTAGTCGGTGATGGGCCATCAGACCCATGTGTATTGGACTGATGACCCTGGGTCTGGGACATCTCTCAGCTTTTGCATAAGGAAGAACTGGCCACTCTTGCTCTGGCCAGGCTAGTGGGTCCATTGTTCTGCTTCTCTTCTGAGATGGAGGTGAGAAGTGCCTTTGCATATTAAGGTGGTTTTCAAATAGTTTATGCATGCCTCAGATATCTGAGCCCCTTTTCCCTTGCTAGGGCGAACCCATACATTCTGGATGACTGACTGTTCTTTGTCACTGCCATGCGGTCTTTGGAGTTTTAACAAACCAGCCTTTTCACAAATCTACACAGGGTGACCCCATCACAGGGAAAGTACCCTCAGAGAAAAAAACACAAAGTCCACAAAATATTCTCGACTGAGTCCATTCTTTAAACAAAGACTTTGCGATCTCTTCAGCAAACATCTCGGGGGGTTGTGGGGCTGAAGAAAATTACAGAGCTAGGGAGGGGCGAGACTATGGAGGGAATTGTAAACAATGATGAGAATTTTGAAATCGAGGCATTGCTTAACCGGGAGCCAATGTAGGTCAGCAAGCACATGGGTGATGGGTACGAGTTAGGACACGGACTGCCGAGTTTTGGATGACCCCAAGTTTACGTCGGGTATGTCATGCATTTCACCATCTTGCAATGACAGTAGTTATGCAACTGTAACTCATGCACACTATACCTGTACCCTTAAAATGCACACCCTGACCACAGAGGGTGAGCTTGCAGGAGACACTCCTCACCTGGGTTTCCAGGTATAAAAGGGGAGGTCCCACCCAGGGTCAGCACTCTTTGGTCCTGGGAATAAAGGTCACAGAGTGATCATGTCTGATATATACATACCTCGTATGAGTTTGTAACAAGGTGCAGAGACACTACATCTGGCGATGAGAAACGGAAATCACCGAACCATGAGGATGGCCACTGGTGGCACAGAGGAACGCTACTGTGTGGTGAGAACTGGGACGACTTTGTGGAAAGACTCCAGCAGAGCTTTGTCACAAAGGACTGGCTGGAAGAGACAGCGGCTGAAAAGCGGAGGGCGCATCTACTGACCAGCTGTGGTCCACAGATGTATGCGCTGATGAAAGACCTGCTCACACCCCAAAAGCCAGTGGACAAGTTCTTCGAAGAGCTCAGCCAGCTGATCAGTGAGCATCTCAAGCCGGCAAGTAGCGTACCCATGGTCCGGCACCGGTTCTACTCTCACCGGCGTCGGGAGGGTCAAAACGTCTCGGACTTCGTGACGGAACTGCGGCGTTTGGCCAGTCTCTGTAAGTTCTCCGATGCCTGCAGGGGGAGATGTTAAGGGACATTTTCATCGAGGGCATTAATCCTGCCGGCATTTTCAGGAAGCTTATAAAGATCAAGGACCTGACTTTAGAAGGGGTGGCATTGATATCTCAGATCTTTATGGCAGGGGAAGAGAAGAACAAGCTAATTTATGCACGCAGCCCTGGGTTTTAATGTTGCAATGAACCAGGGAGTCAATGTTGTAAAAGTAATACAGAATCCCGCAGGCAGGCAAGGGCAATTCGACACCGCCCAGGCAGGCAAGGACAATTCGACACCACCCAGGCAGGCAGGCAAGGACAATTCAACACCGCCCAGGCAGCAACAAGCTCCAGGGTGGGCCCGCAACAGGGACAATGGAAAGGGGATCAGCAATTCACGCCATCACGAGGAACAATGCATTCCGTGATGGGACCATTCAGAGTGCTTGGAAACAGCCAAATGGGCCATCAGAGAGGAATGCCTGGGACTAGTCCTTTTGTTAACAGCAATCTCAGCTCATGTTGGAGGTGTGGGGGTAGACACACTGCCAAAAGCTGCAGGTTCCAGCTTTACACCTGTAGGATTTTTAATGTCAGTGGACACTTGGCCAGGATATGCGAAAAGGCAGCAGCGAGGCTAGTCTGCGAGACAGAGGAACCAGACGAGGTGTCTGCAATGCAGGATGAGGCCTGGGGAACAACCATGGATGCTGTAGTTCAGAGAGTTCATGTGGCTGACGTCCACAGCTCACACACTAAAACGCCACCCACGATGACGAAAGTCTTACTGAATGGCATCCCGGTGCACATGGAGTTGGATACGGAGCTAGCCAGTCACTCATGAGCGCCCAACAATTTGAGAGACTATGGCCACACAGAGATAGCAGGCCCAAACTGGAACGCATTGAGATGCAGCTACGTACGTCACCAAAGAGATCATCCCAGTGCTGGACAGTGCAAACTTGGTGGTAACACATTATGTATTACAGAATCGGCTGCCACTCTGGATTGTTCCGAGAAATGGCCCCGTGCTTTTGGGGAGGAGTTGGCGAGCTGAGATGAATTGGAAATGGGGGGATGTGCACACCATTTCATCCGTGGAGTGAAGTTCATGCTCGCAGGTATTGCAAAAATTCGAGTCACTCTTTCAACCCGGTATCGGAACATTCAAGAGCACTAAAGTAGTGATACACATCACTCCGGACATCAGACCAGTGCACCACAAAGCCAGAGCGGTGCCGTATGTGATGCATGAGAAAATTGAAAGTGAACTGGACAGGCTGCTCAGAGAGGGCATAATTTCGGCCGTTGAATTCAGCGACTGGGCAAGTCCCATCATTCCCGTCCTCAAAGCAGATGGATCGGTTAGGATTTGTGGCGACTACAAAGCCATCATCAACCGAGTGTCGCTGCAAGACCAATACCCGCTTCCGAGAGTGAAGGACCTCTTTGCCACGCTGGCAGGTGGAAAGCTGTTCACGAAGCTGGACCTCACTTCGGCCTACATGACTCAGGAACTGGCTGAAGAATCCAAGCTTCTGACCACCATCACGACGCACAAAAGACTGTCTACAACAGGTGTCAGTTTGGCATTCATTCGGCAGCGGCTATCTTTCAGCGAAACATGGAAAGCTTGCTCAAGTCCATCCCTGGAACGGTCGTATTCCAAGACAACATCCTTATAACGGATCGAGACACTGAGAAACACCTTCGCAACCTGGAGGAGGTGCTACGCCGATTGGACCAGGTAGGCTTGCGGCTGAAAAAGGCCAAGTGCGTGTTTTTGGCCCCAGAGGTCGAGTTCCTGGGCAGGAGGGTTGCCGCAGATGGGATCCGGCCCACTGAATCAAAAACTGAGGTGATTCGCCGGGCACCCAGGCCCGGCAACACATCGGAGTTGCGATCATTCCTGGGACTTTTGAACTATTTTGGGAACTTTCTGCTGAACTTAAGCATATTGTTGGAGCCGTTACACATGCTCCTCCGTAAAGGTTGTGAATGGTTTTGGGGGGATTGTCAAGAACGGGCTTTCAATGAGGCGAGGAACCTGCTGTGTTCCAACAAACTGTTGACTTTGTATGACCCCTGTAAAAAAAATGGTTTTAACATGCGATGCGTCATCCTACGGGGTTGGGTGTGTTTTGTAGCAGGGTAACGATGACGGCCGAGTCCAACCGGTGGCTTACGCCTCCAGGTCGCTCTCCCAGGCAGAGCGTGGATACGGCATGGTCGAGAAGGAGGCACTCGCGCGTGTGTACGGTGTGAAAAAGATGCACCAGTACCTTTTCGGTAGACAGTTCGAGCTAGAGACAGACCACAAGCCGTTAACATCCCTGTTGTCCAACAGCAAGGCTGTCAATGCTGACGCATCAGCTTACATACAGCGATGGGCCCCTCACGCTGGCTGCGTATGACTACACCATACGGCACCGGCCAGGCACCGAAAATTGCGCTGACGCACTCAGCAGGCTCCCACTGGCCACCACCAAGGGGACGTCAGAGCAAAGCGCCGAGATGGTCATGGCCGTTGAGGCTTTTGAGTCTGCGGGCTCCCTCATCACAGCCTGACAGATCAAACTCTGGACCAACAGGGACCCCCTCCTATCCATGATAAAGAAATGTGTCCTGACTGGGAATTGGGCGCCCGCGCACAGGGCGTGCACTGAGGAAGTCAGGCCGTTTCAGAGACGGATGGACGAACTCTCCATCCAAGCCGACTGCCTGTTATGGGGCAGCCATGTAGTCATGCCCCAGAAAGGAAGGGAAGCGTTCATCAGGGATCTCCATAGCGAGCACCCTGGCATCGTGTTAATGAAAGCCATTGCCCGGTCACATGTATGGTGGCCAGGGATTGACTCAGACCTGCAACATTGGGTTCACAGGTGCACGACGTGTGCCCAGCTGGGCAATGACCCCAGGAAGGCTCCACTCAGCCCGTGGTCCTGGCCCAGCAGGTCATGGTCACGTATTCACGTAGACTATGCGGGCCAGTTCATGGGGAAAATGTTCCTGATCGTTGTCGATGCATACTCGAAGTGGATCGAGTGCATCATATTAAACTCGTGCACGACATCCATCACAGTGGAGAGTCTGTGTACGGTTTTCGCGACCCACAGCTTGCCGGACATCCTGGTCAGTGACAATGGCCCGCGAATTTCAGAGTTTATAGAAACATAGAAACATAGAAAATAGGTGCAGGAGCAGACCATTCGGCCCTTCTAGCCTGCACCGCCATTCAATGAGTTCATGGCTGAACATGCAACTTCAGTACCCCATTCCTGCTTTCTCACCATACCCCTTGATCCCCCGAGTAGTAAGGACTACATCTAACTCCTTTTTGAATATATTTAGTGAATTGGCCTCAACAACTTTCTGTGGTAGAGAATTCCACAGGTTCACCACTCTCTGGGTGAAGAGGTTTCTCCTCATCTCGGTCCTAAATGGCTTACCCCTTATCCTTAGACTGTGACCCCTGGTTCTGGACTTCCCCCACATTGGGAACATTCTTCCTGCATCTAACCTGTCTAAACCCATCAGAATTTTAAACATTTCTATGAGGTCCCCTCTCATTCTTCTGAACTCTAGTAAATACAAGCCCAGTTGATCCAGTCTTTCTTGATATGTCAGTCCTGCCATCCCGGGAATCAGTCTGGTGAACCTTCGCTGCACTCCCTCAATAGCAAGAATGTCCTTCCTCAGGTTAGGAGACCAAAACTGTACACAATACTCCAGGTGTGGCCTCACCAATGCCCCGTACAATTGTAGCAACACCTCCTTGCCCCTGTACTCAAATCCCTTCGCTATGAAGGCCAACATGCCATTTGCTTTCTTAACCGCCTGCTGTACCTGCATGCCAACCTTCAATAACTGATGGAGCATGACACCCAGGTCTCGTTGCACCTCCCCTTTTCCTAATCTGTCACCATTCAGATAATAGTCTGTCTCTCTGTTTTTACCACCAAAGTGGATAACCTCACATTTATCCACATTATACTTCATCTGCCATGCATTTGCCCACTCACCTAACCTATCCAAGTCGCTCTGCAGCCTCATAGCATCCTCCTCGCAGCTCACACTGCCACGTAACTTAGTGTCATCCGCAAATTTGGAGATACTACATTTAATCCCCTCGTCTAAATCATTAATGTACATTGTAAACAGCTGAGGCCCCAGCACAGAACCTTGCGGTACCCCACTAGTCACCGCCTGCCATTCTGAAAAGTACCCATTTACTCCTACTCTTTGCTTCATGTCTGACAACCAGTTCTCAATCCATGTCAGCACACTACCCCCAATCCCATGTGCTTTAACTTTGCACATTAATCTCTTGTGTGGGACCTTGTTGAAAGCCTTCTGAAAGTCCAAATATACCACATCAACTGGTACTCCCTTGTCCACTCCACTGGAAACATTCCTCAAAAAATTCTAGAAGATTTGTCAAGCATGATTTCCCTTTCACAAATCCATGCTGACTTGGACCTATCATGTCACCTCTTTCCAAATGAGCTGCTATGACATCCTTAATAATTGATTCCATCATCTTACCCACTACCGATGTCAGGCTGACCGGTCTATAATTCCCTGTTTTCTCTCTCCCTCCTTTTTTAAAAAGTGGGGTTACATTGGCTACCCTCCACTCGATAGGAACTGATCCAGAGTCAATGGAATGTTGGAAAATGACTGTCAATGCATCCGCTATTTCCAAGGCCACCTCCTTAAGTACTCTGGGATGCAGTCCATCAGGCCCTGTGGATTTATCGGCCTTCAATCCCATTAATTTCGCCAACACAATTTCCTGACTAATAAGGATTTCCCTCAGTTCCTCCTCCTTACTATACCCTCTGACCCCTCTTATATCCGGAAGGTTGTTAATGTCCTCCTTAGTGAATACCGAACCAAAGTACTTGTTTAATTGGTCCGCCATTTCTTTGTTCCCCATTATGACTTCCCCTGATTCTGACTGCAGGGGACCTACGTTTGTTTTTACTACCCTTTTTCTCTTTACATATCTCTTGAAACTTTTGCAATCCGTCTTAATGTTCCCTGCATGCTTCTTCTCGTACTCCATTTTCCCTGCCCTAATCAAACCCTTTGTCCTCCTCTGCTGAGTTCTAAATTTCTCCCAGTCTCCGGGTTCACTGCTATTTCTGGCCAATTTGTATGCCACTTCCTTGGCTTTAATACTATCCCTGATTTCCCTTGATAGCCATGGTTGAGCCACCTTCCCTTTTTTATTTTTACGACAGACAGGAATGTACAATTGTTGTAGTTCATCCATGCGGTCTCTAAATGTCTGCCATTGCCCATCCACAGTCAACCCCTTAAGTATCATTCGCCAATCAATCCTAGCCAATTCACACCTCATACCTTCAAAGTTACCCTTCTTTAAGTTCAGGACCTTGGTCTCTGAATTAACTGTTTCATTCTCCATCCTAATGCAGAATTCCACCATGTTATGGTCACTCTTCCCCAAGGGGCCTCGCACAACGGGATTGCTAATTAATCCTCTCTCATTACACAACACCCAGTCTAAGATGGCCTCCCCCCCAGTTGGTTCCTCGACATATTGGTCTCGAAAACCATCCCTTATGCACTCCAGGAAATCCTCCTCCACCGTATTGCTTCCAGTTTGGTTAGCCCAATCTATGTGCATATTAAAGTCACCCATTATAACTGCTGCACCCTTATTGCATGCACCCCTAATTTCCTGTTTGATGCCCTCCCCAACATCACTACTACTGTTTGGAGGTCTGTACACAACTCCCAATAACGTTTTTTGCCCTTTGGTGTTCTGCAGCTCGACCCATATAGATTCCACATCATCCAAGCTATTGTCCATTCTAATTATTGCATTAATCTCCTCTTTAACCAGCAATGCTACCCCACCTCCTTTTCCTTTTATTCTATCCTTCCTGAATGTTGAATACCCTTGGATGTTGAGTTCCCAGCCCTGATCATCCTGGAGCCATGTCTCCGTAATCCCAATCACATCATATCTGTTAACATCTATTTGCACAGTTAATTCATCCACCTTATTATGGATACTCCTTGCATTAAGACACAAAGCCTTCAGGCTTGTTTTTTTAACACCCTTTGTCCTTTTTGAATTTTGCTGTGCAGTGGCCCTTTTTGTTTTTTGTCTTGGGTTTCTCTGCCCTCCACTTTTCCTCATCTCCTTTCTGTCTTTTGTTTTTGTCTCCTTTTTGTTTCCCTCTGTCTCCCTGCATTGGTTCCCATCCCCCTGCCATATTAGTTTAACTCCTCCCCAACAGCACTAGCAAACACTCCCCTGAGGACATTGGTTCCGGTCCTGCCCAGGTGCAGACCGTCCGGTTTGTACTGGTCCCACGTCCCCCAGAACCGGTTCTAATGCCCCAGGAATTTGAATCCCTCCCTGCTGCACCACTGTTCAAGCCACGTATTCATCTGCGCTATCCTGTGATTCCTACTCTGACTAGCATGTGGCACTGGTAGAAATCCTGAGATTACTACTTTTGAGGTCCTACTTTTTAATTGAGCTCCTAGCTCCTTAAATTCGTTTCGTAGGACCTCATCCCTTTTTTTACCTATGTCGTTGGTACCAATATGCACCACAACAACTGGCTGTTCTCCTTCCTTTTTTAGAATGTCCTGCACCCGCTCCGAGACATCCTTGACCCTTGCACCAGGGAGGCAACATACCATCCTGGAGTCTCGGTTGCGGCCACAGAAACGCCTATCTATTCCCCTTGCAATTGAATCCCCTATCACTATCGCTCTCCCACTCTTTTTCCCGCCCTCCTGTGCAACAGAGCCAGCCACGGTGCCATGAACCTTGCCGCTGCTGCCTTCCCCCGATGAGTCATCCCCCCAACAGCACTCAGAGCAGTGTATCTGTTTTGCAAGGGGATGACCACAGGGGACCCCTGCACCACCCCCCTTGCACTACTCTTCCTGCTGGTCTTCCATTCCCTATCTGGCTGTGGACCCTTCACCTGCGGTAAGACCAACTCGCTACACGTGCTACTCACGTCATTCTCAGCATCGTGGATGCTCCAGAGTGAATCCACCCTCAGCTCCAACTCCGCAACGCGGTCCGTCAGGAGCTGGAGGCGGATACACTTCCCGCACATGTAGTCGTCCCTGAGTTCCCACATGGTACAGGAGGAGCTTAACACACGACCGAGCTGTCCTGTCATGACTTAACCCTTAGATAGGCAACAACAATGCTAAAGTTTACTCACTGTTATAGAAGAGAAAAAAGATAAACTACTCACCAATCACCAGCCAATCACCCACCCCCTTGGCTGTAACGTCACCTTTCTGTTTCTTTCTACTTCTTTTTTGCCTTCTCCCTGTAGCTGCACAAGCCACGCCTCACCAACCCCGGCCTCGCGCTGCTCCAACTGCCGCCGCCTCACTCTCCCGCTGGGCCTTTTATAGGCCTCACCAACCCCGGCCTCGCGCTGCTCCAACTGCCGCCGCCTCACTCTCCCGCTGGGCCTTTTATAGGCGGGCAATGGGATCAAGCACGTCCGGACAGCGCCGTTCAAGCCGGCTTCCAATGGCCAGGTGGAACGTGCGGTCCAAGTCATAAAGCATGGCATGCTACGCATCCAAGGACCCTCTCTTCAGTACGCTCTATCGCACCTCCTGCTGGCATACAGGTCCCGGCCGCACTCTCTCACGGGAGTCCTGCCAGCGGAACTCCTCATAAAACGCACGCTCAAGACGCGGCTGTCCCTCATTCACCCAGACCTGGCAGACATTGTTGAAGGCAAGTGCCAGTCCAAAACCAAGCTCCATGATCGAAGCTCAAGGGGGAGGTGTATAGAAATAGATGACCCGGTATTTGTTCTTAACCATGCTCTGGGACCCAAATGGCTTGAGGGCACCGTAATTGGCAAAGAAGGAAACAGGGTCATGGTGGTCAGACTAAACAATGGGTAGATATGCCGCAAACACGTGGACCAAGTAAAGACAAGGTTCAGCATAGACACGGAGGAACTGGAAGAAGAGCATGATGAGATAGCACCCACACCACTGCCAGCGTACGAACAACAAAGACAGCCCTCAGCACGCACAGTCCCTGCGGCCAGCCCGGACAGGCCGGAATCACCTCAAGTGACAGAGACGCGTGCTGAGGCTGAGCCACCAGAGCCACAACTGCGGCGCTCCACGAGAGAGCGCCGACCACCCGATAGACTTAACCTCTGAAACTAAAAGACTTAAGGGGGGAGGTGATGTCATGTATTTCACCATCTTGCAATGACAATAGTTATGTAACTGTAACTCATGCACACTGTACCTGTACCCTTGAAATGCACACCCTGACCACAGGGGGTGAGCTTGCGGGAGGCACTCCTCACCTGGGTTTCCAGGTATAAAAGGGGAGGTCCCACCCAGGGTCAGCACTCTTTGGTCCTGGGAATAAAGTGAAGGTCACAGAGTGATCGTGTCTGATATATCCATGCCTTGTGTGAGTTTGTAACTAGGTGCAGAGACACTACAGGGTAGAATGTGAGAAGCCAGCCAGGAGTGCGTGGAGTAGTAAAGTCTAGAGGTAACAAAGGAATGGACGAGGGTTTCAGCAACAGATGAGCTGAGGCAGGGGTAGAGATGGGAAATGTTACGGAGGTGGAAATAGGTGGTTTTAGTTATGCTGCGGATATGTGGCCTAAGACAGGTGCTAGGGAGAGAGATGGAGTTTGTGGCGGGGGCCAAAGACAATGACAGAATCATACAGCACAGAATCAGGTCCATGTGGGGGCTCTTTGAAAGCTCTCCAATTAGTCCCACTCCTGTTCTTTCCCCATATCCCTGCAGTTGTTTCCTTTGCAAATATCCAATTCCCTTCAGAAAGTTACTATTGAATCTGTTCTCGCCACCCTTTTAGGCAATGAATTCCAGATCATTACACAGTGCTTACAGCATAGAAACAGGTCATTTGGTCCAACAGGTCATTATAACTCTCAGCTTCTCCTCAGCTTCTCGCTAGTTCTTTTGCCAGTTATCTTAAATCTGTGTCCTCTGGTAAGCAACCCTCTTCCCAGTGGAAACCGTTTTCACTATCTACTACAGGTGCGACGTCCAAAATCCAGAGTTCTGGAATGTTCCGGAATCTGGATACCGGGCCGATCCGTGGCGGGGTCGTCTGGAAACCAGGAAATGTTCCGAAATCCAGACTCCCCCCACCTCGGCCCAACCTCCCCCTGGCCCCGGCCCAACCTCCAGCTGCCTGACCTCCCCCGACATCCGGCTTGACTCCAGCGGCCTGACTGACCCCCCCCCACCCCCGACCTCCAGTGACCTGACTGACCCCCCCCACCCCCCGACCTCAGCTCGACCGACCTCCCCCCTTGACCTCTGGTGCCACAACCTCCAGCCGCCCGACTTCCCCCCCGGCCTCGGCCCGGCTGCCCCCGACCTCTGGCCGACCTCCCCCGGCTCCACCCCACCCGCCCTACCCCCCACCCAGCCTCGGCCCAACTGACACCCCTAGCCTCCGCCAGCCTGATCGCCCCCCCCCCCCACCCAACCTCTGGCGGCCCGACCGACACCCCACCCCCCCTCCCCCTCACCCTACCTACCTCCCTCGGCCCAGGCAAATACGTTCCAAAATCTGGAAATACCCAGAATCCGGAACGGCCTTAGTCCCGAGGTTTCGGGATTTCAGATGTCACAATGTATATCAAAACCACTCTGAAATCTCTCCTTAACCTTCTCTGCTCTCAGGAGAACAATCCCAGTTTCTCCAGTCTTTCCACATAACTGAAGACCCTCATCCCTAGTACAGTCCTAGTATACGTGCTCTGCACCCTCTCTAAGGCCTCGAAAGTGTGGTGCCCAGAATTGGACACAATACTCCAGCTGGAGCCTAACCATAAAAGTTTGAGTATAACTTCCTTGCTTTTGTACTCTGCCTTTATTTATAAAGCCCAGGATCCTGTATGCCAAGATTGGTCAGAAGAAAACACAGTGGCAATATTGGAGGAGGCTTTCTATTTGCTGCTTTTGCGTAATTGCTCCACTGTACAAACAGAAGCCGCCCTCCTTGATCCTGCCGAAGTGACCGTGTGAATGGGGTAGGTGGTAACTCAGGCCTGTAGCAATGCTGGGATCATGGTTATTGCAGCTTTCTTCCAGCAGAGGGCACCGAAGCAGCTTTTTAAAATCATTCTGTTGATAATGTCTGAGCATGGTGAAGCTTCCTATTCCCGAACACTAAACTGGACAGACTCAGGGTCAGGGCAGTGGTGTATCAACTGGCTTGAATTTTTTTTTTGATGAATATTCAATGAAAACCTTATAACATTGTTGTGAATAGCTGTGTCCCAAGCACCAATCCTTGCAGTACCCCACTCGTTACAGTCTGCCAAACCGGAAATTACCCGTTTATTCCTACTCTCTTTTTTCTGTCTGTTAATCAATCCTCAATCCATGCTAGTATGTTACCCCCAATCCCATTGCAATGTATTTGCTTCATGGGTTCTTTGCTTAAGAATTCATAGCAACACATTGTTATTGAAGAAAGAAAGACTTGGATTTATATGGATTCTTTCGCGACCACCAGATGTCTCAAAGCACTTTACAGCCAATGTTTTTTTTTATTTCAAAATATATTTTATTCATATAAAAAATTTGCACAATACATTGGAAGACAGTTCAGTACATTTGGATGCGGTCAGCAATTCCATACAATACATTTGGATGCTAACGGCAGTTCCGTTCAATTCATTTGCAAATTAAGTACTTTTGGAGTGTAGTCACTGTTGTAATGTGGGAAATGGGGCAGCCAATCTGCACACCAGCAAGCTCCCACAAACAGCAATGTGATAATGACCAGATAATCTGTTTTGTTTGTTATGTTGATTGAGGGATAAATATTGGCCAGGACACCGGGAAAACTCTCCTGCTCTTCTTTGAAAGAATGCTGTAGGATCTTTTACGTCCACTTGAGGGGGCAGACAGGGCCTTGGTTTAATGTCTCATCCGAAAGACGTCACCTCTGACAGTGCAGCGTTCCCCCAGCACTGCACTGGAGTGTCAGCCTAGATTTTTTGTGTTCAAGTCCCTGGAGTGGGACTTGAACCCACAACCTTCTGACTCAGAGGCGAGATTGCTACTCACTAAGCCACAGCTGACACTGTGACTCAGATAATTAAGAACTAATTGGTTTATTAACAAAGGTTTAACAATCACACTACAAATTACCAGTTCATCCATGAGACTCACAACTGCATACCTCATCGTGGATGACCTGGACTTAACGACTGGGATTTTATTGAGTCTTGTGAACATCATGTGACTGGCTGAGCCATTCATATTGCAACAGCTCTACCAACCTGTGAGCATATTCACAGGAACATACATTACACCTATGAGCTCTAATTTTGTGGGGCACCTTATCGAATGCCTTCTGAAAATCCAAATAGACCACATCCACTGGTTCCTCCTTATCTATTCTGCTAGTTACAACAGAATAACAGATTTCCCTTTCATAAATCTGCATTGACTCTGTCCAATCCTATTATTATTCTCTAAGTGCACTGTTACCACATCCTTAATAATAGATTCTAGCATTTTCCCTACTAGTAATGTCAGGCTAACTGGTCGGTAATGTCCAGTTTTCTCTCTCCCTCGTTTCTTAAATAGCGGGGTTATATTTGCTACTTTCCTATCCACGGGAACCTTTCACAAATCCTATGGAATTTTGGAAGATGACAACCAATGCATCCACTATTTCTATAGAGTGGTGAGAATGTGGAACTTGTTACCACGGGGACTGGTTGAAGGGAATAGTCGAGATGCATTTAAGGGGAAGCTAGATAAACATATGAGGGAGAAGGGAAGTGAGGGTTATGTGGATAGATAGAGGAAAAACGTGAGGAGACTTGAATGGAGCATGGACTGGTTGGGCCAAAAGGCCTGTTTCTGTACTGTATATCCTATGTAATTGCAAGACACAGAAGCAAAGTGAAAAAAACATGTACTTTTGATGAGCGGAATTTGGGTGCCTTTTTTGGGAAACTTCTAGACGATTGCTTTCTGCGGTTCAAAGCCCAGGCCTTAGTTTACATCTCAGGCTGCCGTCTCCTCCACATCTGTGTCTCAGTGGATAGCACTCTTGCCTCTGAGTCACACGGTTGTGGGTTCAAGTCCCACTCCAGACAATTGAGCACAAAATCTCAGCTGACACTCCAGAGCAGTTCTGAGGGAATACGGATGAAACCGAAGTCCCCTTTTCCCCCTCAGGTGGATCCCTCAGGGCTACAGATCCATGGGCATCAGCTTCCCTCTGGCACTTTGCATCTTTAAAGAAAGAACTTTCATTTATATAGCACCGTTTACAACCTCAGGATGTCCCAAAGCCCTTTACAGCCAATGAGGTATTTTTGAAGAGTTGTCACTGCTGTAATGAAGGAAACACGGTCATCAATTTTGTGCACAGCAAGCTCCCACAATCAGCAATGAGATAATGACCAGGTCATCTGTTGAGAGATAATTATTGGCCAGGACACCGGGCAGAACTCCATGCGATCTTTTACATCCACCTGAGAGGGCCTCAGTTTAACATTTCATTTGAAGGATGGTACCTTCGACAGTGCAGCAACTACCCAACTTCCCTTCTTCGCCCCCATGTTAGCTGGTAACGGTTCTCTCTCCTCAGGTACTGTCTCCCTCACCTTCAAATCTGCTGTCAAATTCCCTCTCCTCAAAAAACAGCCCTTGACTCCTCGCAAACTATTGCCCCATCTCCAATCTCAGTTCTGCAGAGTGTCAGTCTAGATTATTTACTCAAGTCTCCAGAGTGAGACTTGAACCCACAACCTTCAGACTCAGAAGTGAGCGTGCTACCAACTGAACCACCGATGTCACCCAAATTCTAGAAGCATCCCTTGGCCATGACAGAAAATGTCTGAGTTAACTGATCAAGGCAGTTTGCTGAAAATTGCAACGGACTACAATGAAACCCACAACGAAAGTGCAATGCAAAACTCCAACTGCCTCCAACTACTTTTAATCCATATATTCTATCTGATTAGCTTGAGTTTAACATTGCTGTTATAGTAGGTTATTAGATAAATATATCCAGAAAAGGATAAATGCACTGAATACAGCAAAGGCTATGGGCCCCGACAACATCCCTGCTGTCGTGCTGAGGACTTGTGTTCCAGAACTAGCTGTGCCTCTAGCCAAGCTGTTCCAGTACAGCTACAACACTGGCATCTAACCGACAATATGGAAAACTGCCCAGGTATGTCCTGTACACAAAAAGCGGGACAAATCCAATCAGGCCAATTACCGCCCTATCAGTCTACTCTCAATCATCAGCATAGTGATGGAAGGTGTCGTCAACAGTGCTATCAAGCGGCACTTACCAATAACCTGCTCACCGATGCCCAGTTTGCATTCCGCCAAGACCACTCGGCTCCAGACCTCATTACAGCCTTGGTCCAAACATGGACAAAAGAACTGAATTCCAGAGGCGAGGTAAGAATGATTGCACTTGACATCAAGGCAGCATTTGACCGAGTGCGGCATCAAGGAACCCTAGTAAAATTGAAGTCAATGGAAATCAGGGGAGAAACTCTTGATTGGCTGCAGTCATATCTAGCACAAAGGAATATGGTTGTGGTGGTTGGAGGTCACAGCCCCAGGATATCACTGCAGGAGTTACTCAGGGCAGTGTCCTAGGCCCAACCATCTTCAGCTGCTTCATTAATCACCTTCCCTCCATCATATGGTCAGAAGTGGGGATGTTCGCTGATGACTGCACTGTGTTCAGTGCCATCGCAATCCCTCAGATAATGGAGCAGTCCATGCCCGCATGCAGCAAGACCTGAATGACATTCAGGCTTGTACTGATAAGTAGCAAATAATATTCATGCCACACAAGTGCCAGGCAATGACCATCTCCAACAAGCTAGAGTTTAACCACTGCCCCTTGACATTCAGCAACATTACCATCAGCGAATCCCCCCACCATCAACATCCTGGGGGTCACCATTGACCAGAAACTTAACTGGACCAGCCACATAAATACTGTGGCAACAAGAGTGGGTCAGAGGCTGGGTATTCTGCGGTGAGTGTCTTACCTCCTGACTCCCCAAAACCTTTCCACCATCTACCAGGCACAAGTCAGGGTGTGATGGAATACTCTCCACTTGCCTGGATAAGTGCAGCTCCAACAACACTCAAGAAGCGCGACACCATCCAGGATAAAGCAACCCATTTCATTGGCACCCCATCCACCACCTTAGACATTCACTCCCTCCACCATCAGCACATCGTGGCTGCAGCAACTCACCAAGGTTTCTTCGGCAGCACCTCCCAACCTGCGACCTCTACTACCCAGAAGGACAAGGTCAGCAGGTGCATGGGAACACTATCACCTCCACGTTCCCTTCCAAGTCACACACCATCCTGACTTGGAAATATATCGGCCATTCCTTCAACGTAAATCCTGAAACTCCCTCCCTAACAACACTGTGGGAGTACCTTCACTACACGGACTGCAGCGGTTCAAGAAGGCGGCTCACCACCACCTTCTCAAGGACAATTAGGAATGGGCAATAACTGCCGGCCTTTATAGTGACGCAAACATCCCAGGAACGAATTAAAAAAAAATATCCACTCAATCGATTAATCTAAAAGCAGCAAGTTTGCTCTGTGCAATGCTCATTTTCTGTTATCAATCTGTGAAGTAAAAAAATATACAAGTAAAAAATAAAAATATACAAGTAAAAAATAAAAAATACAAATAAAAAAGTACACAAGTATAATGTGAGACAACAGATTAAAGAGGTACACCTTTTTTCCTGTTGCCATAGATCAGCTCTGCTTTTTTTAATTAGTAATGTTCTGTCATTCCCTTCAGGACTGTCTTTGTTCATGTTCATCTGAAGTGTCTGACGTTCTGTCCTTTATTGGATTATTGGTCCATCTGTTATCCAGTCATGCATCTCAGACATTATTCCTGCAGCTTCCGAACTGGCAGTTCCCAGGCTCAACAACAACTTGCATTTATACGGCACCTTTAAGGTGGGAAAAAGGTCCCCGGCACTTCACAGGAGTGTAAATCAGACGGAAGTGACACCGAGCTAAAGAAGGAGACATTAGGACGGGAGCTTGGTCAAAGGGTGGGTTTTTAAGGAAGGTCTTAAAGGAAGAGAGAGGAGAGGTTTGGGGAGGGAATTCTAGAGTTTAGGGCCGAGATGGCTGAAAGCACGGCCGCCAATAGTGGGGGCTAGTAGGGATGCACAAGAGGCCAGAGTTGGAGGAACACAGAGTTCTCGGAGAGTCGTAGAGCTAGAGGAGATGCAGCACTGTGTAGACATACAGAGTTTGGACTGTGAAGACATACCCTGACAATCGGAGAACATTCAACAACAACAAATTGTATTTGTATAGCGCCTTTAACATACTGAAAAGTCCAAAGGCCCTTAACAGGAGTGTTGTGAGATAAAAATTTGACACCGAGCCACATAAGTAGAAATTAACGTGAGTGATCAAATGCTTGGTCAAAGAGGAGAAAAGAGAGGTAGAGAGGCAGAGAGATTTAGGCAGGGAGTTCCAGAGCTCGGGGCCTAGGCAGTTGAAGGCACGGCCACCAATGGTTGAGCAATCACAATCAGGGATGCTCAAGAGGGCAGAATTAGAGGAGCGCAGACATCTCGGGGGTTGTCAGGCTGGAGGAGATTACAGAGATAGGAGGGGCGAGGCCATGGAGGGATTTGAAAATAAGGATGAAAGAAAGAAAAGAAAGACTTGGATTTATAAAGACTTTCACGACCATCAGATGTCTTTACAGTCAATGAAGTAGTTGTCACTGTTGTAATGTGGGAAATGCGGCAGCTAATTTGCGCACAAGCAAGCTCCCACAAACAGTAATGTGATAATGACCAGATAATCTATTTTTGTGATGTTGATTGATGGATAAATATTGGTCAAGGACACCGGGGATAACGCCCCTGCTCTTCTTCAAAATAGTGCCATGGGATCTTTTACATTAATTTGAGAGAGCAGACGGGGCCTCAGTTTAACGTCTCATCCAAAAGACGGGAATTTTGAAATCGAGGCGTTGGTTAACTGGAAGCCAATGTAGGTCAGCGAGCACAGGGGTGATGGGTGAGCGGGACTTTTTGCAAGTTGGGACACGGGTATCCGAGTTTTGGATGACCTCTAGTTTACATAGGGTAGAATGTGGGGGGGCAGCCAGAAGTGCATTGGAATAGTCCAGTCTAGAGGTAACATAGGCATGTGTGAGGGTTTCAGCAGCGGATGAGCTGAGGCAATGGCAGAAACGAGCAATGTTACGGAGGTGGGAATAGGCGGTCTTAGTTACGCTGCAGATATGTGGTCGAAAGCTAATTTCAGGGTTAAATATGATATCAAGGTTGCAAACAGTCTGGTTCAGCTTCAGACTGGAGTGGGGATAAGGATGTGTCATGTATGTAACCTTCATGTAACTTCATATCAACACTGCATACTGTATACACCTAAGAAATGCACACCTTGACCACAGGGGGTGAACTTGTGGGAGACACTCCTCATCTGGTTATCCAGGTATATAAAGGGAAGTCCTACGCAGGGTCATCATTTCTTGGTCCTGTGAATAAAGGTTCAGGTCACGGAGTGACCTTGTCTGCAGAATGTGCCTCGTGTGAATTTATAGTAGTGTGTAAGGACATTACAGGATGGAGTCAGTGGCTAGGGACGGAGTTTGTGGTGGGGACCAAAAACAATGGCTTTGATCTTCCCAATTTTCAATTGGAGAAAATTTCTGCTCATCCAGAACTGGATGTCGGACAAGCAGTCTAACAATTTAGAGACCGTGGAGGGGTCAAGAGAAGTGGCAGTGATGGAGAACATCTCCACTTTAACCAGGTGTGCGCCCAGCTTCTGCCCCATCCTCCCTGTTTCTCTTGGATGAAGTTGTGCCTGCTCACCGACAATTCCCACGACCCTGCTCTGATCAATATTTTAAACACGTTCCAGCGCCCATCGACGGGAAGCTAAACCATGGACAGGAACCCTGTCTGCTCCAGACAGATAAGCATCTCTTTGAGGCCATCATTTTGTGCTCGGTGTAAATAACAGCCTCCATTTTAAGCCCGAGCTGTCTGAACCATAACACCAAGTCAGCAATTCCTATTTTAATCACTCACCCACGTGAGAAACTGTGGGAACAGATCCACATTCCAATGCTCTGTGGTGGAGGGTCCTGGAGAGTGCACGATGAGAGTTTAAAAGAAACATTGAGGGGTTTTGGACCTTAAAAAATTAGTTCAAAACACCTGGTTATATTTCTGGTTGTATCAGGATACTAATGAGTTTTCTCTTACAGTTTTCTCTTCAAATATAAATTGATTTGGCAAACTTGATTCTGGGTCCTTCATGCAGAAAATATTTGTGAAAATGCTACAAAGAAAATTTGGTTGAGACATGCACTTTGAACGTAATTGGAAACATAATTTCCTGCCTGTTTGTATTAGTGATCTGGAACTTTTGGTTGGGGAGTGGGGGGGAAACGGATGCGAGAGGGCGGGGGTGTTGGGGACAACTAGGGTGGTCTTGAGACACAATCAACATAAGAGAATAATAGAAATACGCAAAGTGTTTGCAATGAGTGAGACCATCCCACTGAGAGGTGTGTATAGGAATCTCCCGTCCCCGACCACCATCTCCTGAAGGCACTCCCTCCTGCAGTGATGCAGTTCCGGGATCCAAGGGTTCCTCCAGTGCCATACCCAAATGATCAGTCTTCATGCGTGAGCCGCGAAGATGGTGTGCTATTCTACTGTAGGGGGCACAACAAGCCCGATCTTATCCTCCCCGGCACTCACAAACACACACACCTTAGCAGGATGGCCCAATATCATGAGTATCTACCGCTACTTAAATACAGCCTGCACCTCTTAAAGGAGAGGAACATTGTGGTTGTAGCAAGTGGTGGGAGTTTTTTTTTCCAAAACTGAATCAGTGCTGTGATACTTTAACGTTTTTTAGACAATGTACTGGAGGTCATGGTGCAACAGGGGGAAAGAAGGAGAAATGTCCTGTATTCGCAGGGGGGCAGGAGGCCCTCCAGACTCATGCTCAGGAAGCAGTGGGAAGAAATAGCGGCAGATGTCAATGCCAGGTGTGTTGCTTCAAGAACATGGATGCAGTGCAGGAAGAAGTTTAATGGTCAAGGTGAGCGAGTTCAACTTCAAATGCCATTTCCTCCCAACTGCACCACTAACCTAATCCACTGCTCAATTCACCACACACCCATCACCCGCCTTCCAACAATCTCTATCAATTAGGCCTCATACCAAATATTCTTATGATTTACCTTACCCTCACATACTTAGCACTTTTGCAAACCTCACGCCTACATCTGATGGCTTGCACACACTGGCAGCTATTCAACCATGACAGTCATATCACCCAAACATACTGCAGGACACTCATTGACACACTTCCCTCTTGCAGGAGAAGGTGGCGCACAATAGCAGGCAGCAACACATAAATGGAGGAGGACAGGTGCACCTGCATGTTTTAACCCCCATGGAGGAGACAGTGCTGGCCACTGTGGGAAGGGGCATCGCTGAGGCCATGGCCACTGGCTGAAGAGATAATCGATGATGAGGGTATCAGCATACCTAATCCTGTTTCTCTCATCCTTCAATCACTTCTGAGTGAGAGGCTGCAGAGGGTGCAAGCACACACTTCTTACTTTCTCCTCTCCCCTCACCACAACCTTACTCTTGTCTCTTTTTCATTTCAGATACTCGAGAACTGGAACCTGTCCAGTTGGCGGAGGAGGAGGAAGAAGAAAGTGAAGATGAAGAGACACTGTCACTCGATATCACAGTCGCAGCCACCGGCTCAGATACTGACACTGTGCGTATTTCAGAGGCTAGGACAGAGGAGGGAACTGTACATGGTGAAGCACTGGGCATAAGTGCAGAGGGGAAAGGACAGTGCAGGTTCCAGCTCGCCGGAGGGCAAGGTCGCACACTAGCTCTGCTGCAAAGGAAACAGGTGAGGACTTCGGTGGGCCAGCCTACAGAAGAAGGCTGATGGGTGTACACACCCAACTTGGCACAGAGCTTTGCACAGAGCTTGGAGCCCATCCTTACCAGCATGGAATGGATGGCCACCTCTGTCAGCACATCTGTGGAACCCACTATGATGCAGCGTCTGATGGCCAGTGTCTCAGCTTCAATTTCAGCACAGGCAGCATCCACCCAACCTCTGAGAGCTGTCATACAAGCTCACACTGATGTCATACAAGCTCACACTGATGTCATACAAGCTCACACTGATGTCATACAAGCTCACACTGATGTCATACAAGGCTCAGACTGATGTCATACAAGGCTCAGACTGATATCATACAAGGCTCAGACTGCTGTCATACAAGCTCAGACTGATGTCATACAAAGCTCAGACAGATGTCATACAATTTCCGACTGATGTCAGACAAGCTCAGACTGATGTCATACAAGCTCCGACTGATGTCATGCAAACTCAGACTGATGTCATGCAAGCTCAGACTGATGTTCTACAAGCTCAGACTGATGTCTAACAAAGTTAAGACTGATGTCATACAAGCTCAGACTGATGTCATACAAGCTCAGACTGATGTCACACAAGGCTCAGACTGCTGTCATACAAGCTCAAACTGATGTCATACAAAGCTCAGACTGATGTCATACAATTTCCGACTGATGTCATACCAGCTCCGACTGATGTCATACCAGCTCCGACTGATGTCATTCAAGCTCAGACTGATGTCATGCTAACTCAGACCGATGTCATACAACCTCAGACTGATGTCATGTAATCTCAGACTGAAGTCATACAAGCTCCGACTGCTGTCATAAAAGCTCAGACTGATGTCATACAAGTTGCAACTGATGTCATACAAGCTCAGACTGATGTCATACAAGGCTCAGACTGATGTCATACAAGCTCAGAGCGATTTCATGCAAGCTCAGACCGATGTCATAAAAGCTAAGACTGATGTCATACAAGCTCAGACTGATGTCATACAAGGCTCAGACTGATGTCATACAAAGTTCAGACTGAAGTCAGACAAGCTCAGACTGATGTCATACAAGCTCAGAATGATGTCATGCAAGCTCAGACTGATGTCATGCAAACAGACTAATGTCATATAAGCTCCGACTGATGTCAAAGAAGCTCAGACTGATGTCATGCAAACTCAGACTGATGCATTTTGAGCTCCGACTGATGTCATACAAGTTCCGACTGATGTCATACAAGCTCCGACTGATGTCAGACAAGCTCAGACTGATGTCATACAAGCTGCGACTGATGTCATACAAGCTCCGACTGATGTCATGCAAGCTCAGACTGATGTCATGCAAACTTAAACGGATGTCATGCAAGCTCAGACTGATGTCATACAAGCTCAGAGCGATGTCATGCAAGCTCAGACAGATGTCATACAAGCTAAGACTGATGTCATACAAGCTCAGACTGATGTCATACAAGTTCTGACTAATGTCATACAAGCTCAGACTGATGTCATGTAAGCTCAGACTGATGTCTACAATGCTCAGACTGAGGTCATTCTAGCTCTGACTGATGTCATGCAACCTCAGACTGATGTCATGCTAACTCAGACTGATGTCATACAACCTCAGACTGATGTCATGTAATCTCAGACTGATGTCATACAAGCTCCGACTGCTGTCATAAAAGCTCAGACTGATGTCATACAAGTTCCAACTGATGTCATACAAGCTCAGACTGATGTCATACAAGCTCAGACTGATGTCATACAAGGCTCAGACTGATGTCATACAAGCTCAGAGCGATTTCATGCAAGCTCAGACCGATGCATACAAGCTAAGACTGATGTCATACAAGTTCCGACTAATGTCATACAAGCTCCGACTGCTGTCATACAAGCTCAGACTCATGTCATTCAAGTTCCGACTGATGTCATACAAGCTCAGACTGATATTCATACCAGCTCAGACTGATGTCATGCAAGGCTCAGACCGATGTCATACAAGCTCAGACTGATGTCATACAAGGCTCAGACTGATGTCATACAAAGCTCAGACTGATGTCATACAAGCTCAGACTGATGTCATGCAAACTCACACTGATGCATTTTAAGCTCCGACTGATGTCATACAAGTTCCGACTGATGTCATACACGCTCTGACTGATGTCAGACAAGCTAAGATTGATGTCATACAAGCTCCGACTGATGTCATACAAGCTCCGACTGATGTCATGAAAGCTCAGATTGATGTCATGCAAACTCAGACTGATGTCATACAAGCTCAGACTGATGTCATACACGCTCCGACTGATGTCATACAAGCTCAGAATGATGTCATACATGCCCTGACTGATGTCATACAAGTTCCGACTGATGTCATACAAGCTCCGACTGATGTCATGCAAGCTCAGACTGATGTCATGCAAACTCAGACTGATGTCATACAAGCTCAGACAGATGTCATGCAAGCTCAGACTGAAGTCATGCAAACTCAGACTGATGTCATGCAAGTTCCGACTGATGTCAGACAAGCTCAGACTGATGTCATACAAGCTCAGACTGATGTCATGCAAGCTCAGACTGATGTCATGCAAGCTCAGACTGATGTCATACAAGCTCAGAGCGATGTCATGCAAGCTCAGACAGATGTCATACAAGCTAAGACTGATGTCATACAAGCTCAGACTGATGTCATACAAGTTCTGACTAATGTCATACAAGCTCAGACTGATGTCATGTAAGCTCAGACTGATGTCTACAATGCTCAGACTGAGGTCATTCTAGCTCTGACTGATGTCATGCAACCTCAGACTGATGTCATGCTAACTCAGACTGATGTCATACAACCTCAGACTGATGTCATGTAATCTCAGACTGATGTCATACAAGCTCCGACTGCTGTCATAAAAGCTCAGACTGATGTCATACAAGTTCCAACTGATGTCATACAAGCTCAGACTGATGTCGTACAAGTTCAGACTGATGTCATACAAGGCTCAGACTGATGTCATACAAGCTCAGAGCGATTTCATGCAAGCTCAGACCGATGTCATACAAGCTAAGACTGATGTCATACAAGTTCCGACTAATGTCATACAAGCTCCGACTGCTGTCATACAAGCTCAGACTCATGTCATTCAAGTTCCGACTGATGTCATACAAGCTCAGACTGATATTCATACCAGCTCAGACTGATGTCATGCAAGGCTCAGACTGATGTCATACAAGCTCAGATTGATGTCATACAAGGCTCAGACTGATGTCACACAAAGCTCAGACTGATGTGATACAAGCTCAGACTGATGTCGTGCAAACTCAGACTGATGCATTTTAAGCTCCGACTGATGTCATACAAGTTCCGACTGATGTCATACAAGCTCCGACTGATGTCAGACAAGCTCCGACTGATGTCATACAAGCTCCGACTGATGTCATGCATGCTCAGACTGATGTCATACAAGTTCAGACTGATGTCATACAAGGCTCAGACTGATGTCATACAAGCTCAGAGCGATTTCATGCAAGCTCAGACCGATGTCATACAAGCAAAGACTGATGTCATACAAGTTCCGACTAATGTCATACAAGCTCCGACTGCTGTCATACAAGCTCAGACTCATGTCATACAAGTTCCGACTGATGTCATACAAGCTCAGACTGATATTCATACCAGCTCAGACTGATGTCATGCAAGGCTCAGACTGATGTCACACAAGCTCAGATTGATGTCATGCAAAGCTCAGACTGATGTCATACAAGCTCAGTCTGATGTCATGCAAACTCAGACTGATGCATTTTAAGCTCCGACTGAGGTCATACAAGTTCCGACTGATGTCATACAAGCTCCGACTGATGTCAGACAAGCTCCGAATGATGTCATACAAGCTCCGACTGATGTCATGCATGCTCAGGCTGATGTCATGCAAACTCAGACTGATGTCATACAAGCTCAGACTGATGTCATACACGCTCTGACTGATGTCAGACAAGCTCAGACTGATGTCATACAAGCTCCGACTGATGTCATATAAGCTCCGACTGACGTCATGCAAACTCAGACTGATGTCATACAAGCTCAGACTGATGTCATACACGCTCCGACTAATGTCAGACAAGCTCAGACTGATGTCATACAAGCTCCGACTGATGTCATGCAAGCTGAGACTGATGTCATACAAATTCCAACTGATGTCATACAAGCTCAGACTGATGTCATGCAATCTCAGACTGATGCCATACAAGCTCCGACTGATGTCATATAAGCTCCGACTGACGTCCTACAAGCTCCGACTGATGTCATGCAAGCTCAGACTGATGTCATGCAAACTCAGACTGATGTCATACAAGCTCAGACTGATGTCATATACGCTCCGACTGATGTCAGACAAGCTCAGACTGATGCCATACAAGCTCCGACTGATGTCATACATGCTCCGACTGATGTCATGCAAGCTCAGACTGATGTCATGCAAACTCAGCCTGATGTCATACAAGCTCCGACTGATGTCATACATGCTCCGACTGATGTCATATAAGCTCCGACTGATGTCATGCAAGCTCAGACTGATGTCATGCAAACTCAGACTGATGTCATACAAGCTCAGACTGATGTCATACACGCTCCGACTGATGTCAGACAAGCTCAGACTGATGTAATACAAGCTCCGACTGATGTCATGCAAGCTGAGACTGATGTCATACAAATTCCAACTGATGTCATACAAGCTCAGACTGATGTCATACAATCTCAGACTGATGTCATACAAGCTCAGACTGATGTCATACAAGGCTCAGACTGATGTCATACAAAGCTCAGACTGATGTCATACAAGCTCAGACTGATGTCATGCAAACTCAGACTGATGCATTTTAAGCTCCGACTGATGTCATACAACTTCGGACTGATGTCATACAAGCTCCGACCGATGTCAAACAAGCTCCGACTGATGTCATACATGCTCCGACTGATGTCATGCAAGCTCAGACTGATGTCATGCAAACTCAGACTAATGTCATACAAGGCTCAGACTGATGTCATGCAAACTCAGACTAATGTCATACAAGGCTCAGACTGATGTCATACAAAGCTCAGACTGATGTCAGCCAAGCTCAGACTGATGTCATACAAGCTCCGATTGATGTCATACAAGCTCCGACTGATGTCATGCAAGCTCAGACTGATGGCATGCAAACTCAGACTGATGTCATACAAGCTCAGACTGATGTCATACACGCTCCGTCTGATGTCAGACAAGCTCAGACTGATGCCATACAAGCTCCGACTGATGTCATACATGCTCCGACTGAGGTCATGCAAGCTCAGACTGATGTCATGCAAACTCAGACTGATGTCATACAAGCTCAGACTGATGTCATACACGCTCCGACTGATGTCAGACAAGCTCAGACTGATGTCATACAAGCTCCGACTGATGTCATGCAAGCTCCGACTGATGTCATACATTCTCTGACTGATGTCATACAAATTCCGACTGATGTCATACAAGCTCCGACTAATGTCATGCAAGCTCAGACTGATGTCATGCAAACTCAGACTGGTGTCATACAAGCTCAGACTGATGTCATACAAGCTCAGACTGATGTCATGCAAACTCAGACTGATGTCATACAAGTTCCGACTGATGTCAGACAAGCTCAGACTGATGTCATACAAGCTCAGACTGATGTCATGCAAGCTCAGACTGATGTCATGCAAGTTCAGACTGATGTCATACAAGCTCAGAGCGATGTCATGCAAGCTCAGACAGATGTCATACAAGCTAAGACTGATGTCATACAAGCTCAGACTGATGTCATACAAGTTCTGACTAATGTCATACAAGCTCAGACTGATGTCATGTAAGCTCAGACTGATGTCTACAATGCTCAGACTGAGGTCATTCTAGCTCTGACTGATGTCATGCAACCTCAGACTGATGTCATGCTAACTCAGACTGATGTCATACAACCTCAGACTGATGTCATGTAATCTCAGACTGATGTCATACAAGCTCCGACTGTTGTCATAAAAGCTCAGACTGATGTCATACAAGTTCCAACTGATGTCATACAAGCTCAGACTGATGTCGTACAAGTTCAGACTGATGTCATACAAGGCTCAGAATGATGTCATACAAGCTCAGAGCGATTTCATGCAAGCTCAGACCGATGTCATACAAGCTAAGACTGATGTCATACAAGTTCCGACTGATGTCATACAAGCTCCGACTGCTGTCATACAAGCTCAGACACATGTCATACAAGTTCCAACTGATGTCATACAAGCTCAGACTGATATTCATACCAGCTCAGACTGATGTCATGCAAGGCTCAGACTGATGTCATACAAGCTCAGATTGATGTCATACAAGGCTCAGACTGATGTCACACAAAGCTCAGACTGATGTGATACAAGCTCAGACTGATGTCGTGCAAACTCAGACTGATGCATTTTAAGCTCCGACTGATGTCATACAAGTTCCGACTGATGTCATACAAGCTCCGACTGATGTCAGACAAGCTCCGACTGATGTCATACAAGCTCCGACTGATGTCATGCATGCTCAGACTGATGTCATACAAGTTCAGACTGATGTCATACAAGGCTCAGACTGATGTCATACAAGCTCAGAGCGATTTCATGCAAGCTCAGACCGATGTCATACAAGCAAAGACTGATGTCATACAAGTTCCGACTAATGTCATACAAGCTCCGACTGCTGTCATACAAGCTCAGACTCATGTCATACAAGTTCCGACTGATGTCATACAAGCTCAGACTGATATTCATACCAGCTCAGACTGATGTCATGCAAGGCTCAGACTGATGTCACACAAGCTCAGATTGATGTCATGCAAAGCTCAGACTGATGTCATACAAGCTCAGTCTGATGTCATGCAAACTCAGACTGATGCATTTTAAGCTCCGACTGAGGTCATACAAGTTCCGACTGATGTCATACAAGCTCCGACTGATGTCAGACAAGCTCCGAATGATGTCATACAAGCTCCGACTGATGTCATGCATGCTCAGGCTGATGTCATGCAAACTCAGACTGATGTCATACAAGCTCAGACTGATGTCATACACGCTCTGACTGATGTCAGACAAGCTCAGACTGATGTCATACAAGCTCCGACTGATGTCATATAAGCTCCGACTGACGTCATGCAAACTCAGACTGATGTCATACAAGCTCAGACTGATGTCATACACGCTCCGACTAATGTCAGACAAGCTCAGACTGATGTCATACAAGCTCCGACTGATGTCATGCAAGCTGAGACTGATGTCATACAAATTCCAACTGATGTCATACAAGCTCAGACTGATGTCATGCAATCTCAGACTGATGCCATACAAGCTCCGACTGATGTCATATAAGCTCCGACTGACGTCCTACAAGCTCCGACTGATGTCATGCAAGCTCAGACTGATGTCATGCAAACTCAGACTGATGTCATACAAGCTCAGACTGATGTCATATACGCTCCGACTGATGTCAGACAAGCTCAGACTGATGCCATACAAGCTCCGACTGATGTCATACATGCTCCGACTGATGTCATGCAAGCTCAGACTGATGTCATGCAAACTCAGCCTGATGTCATACAAGCTCCGACTGATGTCATACATGCTCCGACTGATGTCATATAAGCTCCGACTGATGTCATGCAAGCTCAGACTGATGTCATGCAAACTCAGACTGATGTCATACAAGCTCAGACTGATGTCATACACGCTCCGACTGATGTCAGACAAGCTCAGACTGATGTAATACAAGCTCCGACTGATGTCATGCAAGCTGAGACTGATGTCATACAAATTCCAACTGATGTCATACAAGCTCAGACTGATGTCATACAATCTCAGACTGATGTCATACAAGCTCAGACTGATGTCATACAAGGCTCAGACTGATGTCATACAAAGCTCAGACTGATGTCATACAAGCTCAGACTGATGTCATGCAAACTCAGACTGATGCATTTTAAGCTCCGACTGATGTCATACAACTTCGGACTGATGTCATACAAGCTCCGACCGATGTCAAACAAGCTCCGACTGATGTCATACATGCTCCGACTGATGTCATGCAAGCTCAGACTGATGTCATGCAAACTCAGACTAATGTCATACAAGGCTCAGACTGATGTCATGCAAACTCAGACTAATGTCATACAAGGCTCAGACTGATGTCATACAAAGCTCAGACTGATGTCAGCCAAGCTCAGACTGATGTCATACAAGCTCCGATTGATGTCATACAAGCTCCGACTGATGTCATGCAAGCTCAGACTGATGGCATGCAAACTCAGACTGATGTCATACAAGCTCAGACTGATGTCATACACGCTCCGTCTGATGTCAGACAAGCTCAGACTGATGCCATACAAGCTCCGACTGATGTCATACATGCTCCGACTGAGGTCATGCAAGCTCAGACTGATGTCATGCAAACTCAGACTGATGTCATACAAGCTCAGACTGATGTCATACACGCTCCGACTGATGTCAGACAAGCTCAGACTGATGTCATACAAGCTCCGACTGATGTCATGCAAGCTCCGACTGATGTCATACATTCTCTGACTGATGTCATACAAATTCCGACTGATGTCATACAAGCTCCGACTAATGTCATGCAAGCTCAGACTGATGTCATGCAAACTCAGACTGGTGTCATACAAGCTCAGACTGATGTCATACAAGCTCAGACTGATGTCATGCAAACTCAGACTGATGTCATACAAGTTCCGACTGATGTCAGACAAGCTCAGACTGATGTCATACAAGCTCAGACTGATGTCATGCAAGCTCAGACTGATGTCATGCAAGTTCAGACTGATGTCATACAAGCTCAGAGCGATGTCATGCAAGCTCAGACAGATGTCATACAAGCTAAGACTGATGTCATACAAGCTCAGACTGATGTCATACAAGTTCTGACTAATGTCATACAAGCTCAGACTGATGTCATGTAAGCTCAGACTGATGTCTACAATGCTCAGACTGAGGTCATTCTAGCTCTGACTGATGTCATGCAACCTCAGACTGATGTCATGCTAACTCAGACTGATGTCATACAACCTCAGACTGATGTCATGTAATCTCAGACTGATGTCATACAAGCTCCGACTGTTGTCATAAAAGCTCAGACTGATGTCATACAAGTTCCAACTGATGTCATACAAGCTCAGACTGATGTCGTACAAGTTCAGACTGATGTCATACAAGGCTCAGAATGATGTCATACAAGCTCAGAGCGATTTCATGCAAGCTCAGACCGATGTCATACAAGCTAAGACTGATGTCATACAAGTTCCGACTGATGTCATACAAGCTCCGACTGCTGTCATACAAGCTCAGACTGATATTCATACCAGCTCAGACTGATGTCATGCAAGGCTCAGACTGATGTCATACAAGCTAAGATTGATGTCATACAAGGCTCAGACTGATGTCACACAAAGCTCAGACTGATGTGATACAAGCTCAGACTGATGTCGTGCAAACTCAGACTGATGCATTTTAAGCTCCGACTGATGTCATACAAGTTTCGACTGATGTCATACAAGCTCCGACTGATGTCAGACAAGCTCCGACTGATGTCATGCATGCTCAGACTGATGTCATACAAGTTCAGACTGATGTCATACAAGGCTCAGACTGATGTCATACAAGCTCAGAGCGATTTCATGCAAGCTCAGACCGATGTCATACAAGCTAAGACTGATGTCATACAAGTTCCGACTAATGTCATACAAGCTCAGACTGATATTCGTACCAGCTCAGACTGATGTCATGCAAGGCTCAGACTGATGTCACACAAGCTCAGATTGATGTCATGCAAAGCTCAGACTGATGTCATACAAGCTCAGACTGATGTCATGCAAACTCAGACTGATGCATTTTAAGCTCCGACTGAGGTCATACAAGTTCCGACTGATGTCATACAAGCTCCGACTGATGTCAGACAAGCTCCGAATGATGTCATACAAGCTCCGACTGATGTCATGCATGCTCAGACTGATGTCATGCAAACTCAGACTGATGTCATACAAGCTCAGACTGATGACATACACGCTCTGACTGATGTCAGACAAGCTCAGACTGATGTCATACAAGCTCCGACTGATGTCATATAAGCTCCGACTGACGTCATACAAGCTCCGACTGATGTCATGCAAGCTCAGACTGATGTCATGCAAACTCAGACTGATGTCATACAAGCTCAGACTAATGTCATACACGCTCCGACTGATGTCATATAAGCTCCGACTGACGTCCTACAAGCTCCGACTGATGTCATGCAAGCTCAGACTGATGTCATGCAAACTCAGACTGATGTCATACAAGCTCAGACTGATGTCATACACGCTCCGACTGATGTCAGACAAGCTCAGACTGATGTCATACAAGCTCCGACTGATGTCATGCAAGCTGAGACTGATGTCATACAAATTCCAACTGATGTCATACAAGCTCAGAGCGATTTCATGCAAGCTCAGACCGATGTCATACAAGCTAAGACTGATGTCATACAAGTTCCGACTGATGTCATACAAGCTCCGACTGCTGTCATACAAGCTCAGACACATGTCATACAAGTTCCAACTGATGTCATACAAGCTCAGACTGATATTCATACCAGCTCAGACTGATGTCATGCAAGGCTCAGACTGATGTCATACAAGCTCAGATTGATGTCATACAAGGCTCAGACTGATGTCACACAAAGCTCAGACTGATGTGATACAAGCTCAGACTGATGTCGTGCAAACTCAGACTGATGCATTTTAAGCTCCGACTGATGTCATACAAGTTCCGACTGATGTCATACAAGCTCCGACTGATGTCAGACAAGCTCCGACTGATGTCATACAAGCTCCGACTGATGTCATGCATGCTCAGACTGATGTCATACAAGTTCAGACTGATGTCATACAAGGCTCAGACTGATGTCATACAAGCTCAGAGCGATTTCATGCAAGCTCAGACCGATGTCATACAAGCTAAGACTGATGTCATACAAGTTCCGACTGATGTCATACAAGCTCCGACTGCTGTCATACAAGCTCAGACTGATATTCATACCAGCTCAGACTGATGTCATGCAAGGCTCAGACTGATGTCATACAAGCTAAGATTGATGTCATACAAGGCTCAGACTGATGTCACACAAAGCTCAGACTGATGTGATACAAGCTCAGACTGATGTCGTGCAAACTCAGACTGATGCATTTTAAGCTCCGACTGATGTCATACAAGTTTCGACTGATGTCATACAAGCTCCGACTGATGTCAGACAAGCTCCGACTGATGTCATGCATGCTCAGACTGATGTCATACAAGTTCAGACTGATGTCATACAAGGCTCAGACTGATGTCATACAAGCTCAGAGCGATTTCATGCAAGCTCAGACCGATGTCATACAAGCTAAGACTGATGTCATACAAGTTCCGACTAATGTCATACAAGCTCAGACTGATATTCGTACCAGCTCAGACTGATGTCATGCAAGGCTCAGACTGATGTCACACAAGCTCAGATTGATGTCATGCAAAGCTCAGACTGATGTCATACAAGCTCAGACTGATGTCATGCAAACTCAGACTGATGCATTTTAAGCTCCGACTGAGGTCATACAAGTTCCGACTGATGTCATACAAGCTCCGACTGATGTCAGACAAGCTCCGAATGATGTCATACAAGCTCCGACTGATGTCATGCATGCTCAGACTGATGTCATGCAAACTCAGACTGATGTCATACAAGCTCAGACTGATGACATACACGCTCTGACTGATGTCAGACAAGCTCAGACTGATGTCATACAAGCTCCGACTGATGTCATATAAGCTCCGACTGACGTCATACAAGCTCCGACTGATGTCATGCAAGCTCAGACTGATGTCATGCAAACTCAGACTGATGTCATACAAGCTCAGACTAATGTCATACACGCTCCGACTGATGTCATATAAGCTCCGACTGACGTCCTACAAGCTCCGACTGATGTCATGCAAGCTCAGACTGATGTCATGCAAACTCAGACTGATGTCATACAAGCTCAGACTGATGTCATACACGCTCCGACTGATGTCAGACAAGCTCAGACTGATGTCATACAAGCTCCGACTGATGTCATGCAAGCTGAGACTGATGTCATACAAATTCCAACTGATGTCATACAAGCTCAGACTGATGTCATACAATCTCAGACTGATGTCATACAAGCTCAGACTGATGTCATACAAGGCTCAGACTGATGTCATACAAAGCTCAGACTGATGTCATACAAGCTCAGACTGATGTCATGCAAACTCAGACTGATGCATTTTAAGCTCCGACTGATGTCATACAACTTCGGACTGATGTCATACAAGCTCCGACCGATGTCAAACAAGCTCCGACTGATGTCATACATGCTCCGACTGATGTCATGCAAGCTCACACTGATGTCATGCAAACTCAGACTAATGTCATACAAGGCTCAGACTGATGTCATGCAAACTCAGACTAATGTCATACAAGGCTCAGACTGATGTCATACAAAGCTCAGACTGATGTCAGCCAAGCTCAGACTGATGTCATACAAGCTCCGATTGATGTCATACAAGCTCCGACTGATGTCATGCAAGCTCAGACTGATGGCATGCAAACTCAGACTGCTGTCATACAAGCTCAGACTGATGTCATACACGCTCCGTCTGATGTCAGACAAGCTCAGACTGATGCCATACAAGCTCCGACTGATGTCATACATGCTCCGACTGATGTCATGCAAGCTCAGACTGATGTCATGCAAACTCAGACTGATGTCATACAAGGCTCAGACTGATGTCATACAAAGCTCAGACTGATGTCATACAAGCTCAGACTGATGTCATGCAAACTCAGACTGATGCATTTTAAGCTCCGACTGATGTCATACAACTTCGGACTGATGTCATACAAGCTCCGACCGATGTCAAACAAGCTCCGACTGATGTCATACATGCTCCGACTGATGACATGCAAGCTCACACTGATGTCATGCAAACTCAGACTAATGTCATACAACGCTCAGACTGATGTCATGCAAACTCAGACTAATGTCATACAAGGCTCAGACTGATGTCATACAAAGCTCAGACTGATGTCAGCCAAGCTCAGACTGATGTCATGCAAGGCTCAGACTGATGTCACACAAGCTCAGATTGATGTCATACAAAGCTCAGACTGATGTCATACAAGCTCAGACTGATATTCATACCAGCTCATACTGATGTCATGCAAGGCTCAGACTGATGTCACACAAGCTCAGATTGATGTCATACAAAGCTCAGACTGATGTCATACAAGCTCAGACTGATGTCATACAAGCTCCGATTGATGTCATACAAGCTCCGACTGATGTCATGCAAGCTCAGACTGATGGCATGCAAACTCAGACTGATGTCATACAAGCTCAGACTGATGTCATACACGCTCCGACTGATGTCAGACAAGCTCAGACTGATGCATTTTAAGCTCCGACTGATGTCATACAACTTCGGACTGATGTCATACAAGCTCCGACCGATGTCAAACAAGCTCCGACTGATGTCATACATGCTCCGACTGATGTCATGCAAGCTCACACTGATGTCATGCAAACTCAGACTAATGTCATACAAGGCTCAGACTGATGTCATGCAAACTCAGACTAATGTCATACAAGGCTCAGACTGATGTCATACAAAGCTCAGACTGATGTCAGCCAATCTCAGACTGATGTCATACAAGCTCCGATTGATGTCATACAAGCTCCGACTGATGTCATGCATGCTCAGACTGATGGCATGCAAGCTCAGACAGATGTCATACACGCTCCGACTGATGTCAGACAAGCTCAGACTGATGCCATACAAGCTCCGACTGATGTCATACAAGCTCCGACTGATGTCATGCAAGCTCAGACTGATGTCATGCAAACTTAGACTGATGTCATACAAGGCTCAGACTGATGTCATACAAAGCTCAGACTGATGTCAGCCAAGCTCAGACTGATGTCATACAAGCTCCGATTGATGTCATACAAGCTCCGACTGATGTCATGCATGCTCAGACTGATGTCATACAAGTTCAGACTGATGTCATACAAGGCTCAGACTGATGTCATACAAGCTCAGAGCGACTTCATGCAAGCTCAGACCGATGTCATACAAGCTAAGACTGATGTCATACAAGTTCCGACTAATGTCATACAAGCTCCGACTGCTGTCATACAAGCTCAGACTCATGTCATACAAGTTCCGACTGATGTCATACAAGCTCAGACTGATATTCATACCAGCTCAGACTGATGTCATGCAAGGCTCAGACTGATGTCACACAAGCTCAGATTGATGTCATACAAAGCTCAGACTGATGTCATACAAGCTCAGACTGATGTCATACAAGCTCCGATTGATGTCATACAAGCTCCGACTCATGTCAGACAAGCTCAGACTGATGTCATACAAGCTCCGACTGATGTCATATAAGCTCCGACTGACGTCATACAAGCTCCGACTGATGTCATGCAAGCTCAGACTGATGTCATGCAAACTCAGACTGATGTCATACAAGCTCAGACTGATGTCATACACGCTCCGACTGATGTCAGACAAGCTCCGACTGATGTCATACAAGCTCCGACTGATGTCATGCATGCTCAGACTGATGTCATACAAGTTCAGACTGATGTCATACAAGGCTCAGACTGATGTCATACAAGCTCAGAGCGATTTCATGCAAGCTCAGACCGATGTCATACAAGCTAAGACTGATGTCATACAAGTTCCGACTAATGTCATACAAGCTCCGACTGCTGTCATACAAGCTCAGACTCATGTCATGCAAGTTCCGACTGATGTCATACAAGCTCAGACTGATATTCATACCAGCTCAGACTGATGTCATGCAAGGCTCAGACTGATGTCACACAAGCTCAGATTGATGTCATACAAAGCTCAGACTGATGTCATACAAGCTCAGACTGATGCATTTTAAGCTCCGACTGATGTCATACAAGTTCTGACTGATGTCATACAAGCTCCGACTGATGTCAGACAAGCTCCGACTGATGTCATACAAGCTCCGACTGATGTCATGCAAACTTAGACTGATGTCATGCAAGCTCAGACTGATGTCATACACGTTCCGACTCATGTCAGACAAGCTCAGACTGATGTCATACAAGCTCCGACTGATGTCATATAAGCTCCGACTGACGTCATACAAGCTCCGACTGATGTCATGCAAGCTCAGACTGATGTCATGCAAACTCAGATTGATGTCATACAAGCTCAGACTGATGTCATACACGCTCCGACTGATGTCAGACAAGCTCCGACTGATGTCATACAAGCTCCGACTGATGTCATGCATGCTCAGACTGATGTCATACAAGTTCAGACTGATGTCATACAAGCTCAGACTGATATTCATACCAGCTCAGACTGATGTCATGCAAGGCTCAGACTGATGTCACACAAGCTCAGATTGATGTCATGCAAAGCTCAGACTGATGTCATACAAGCTCAGACTGATGTCATGCAAACTCAGACTGATGCATTTTAAGCTCCGACTGATGTTATACAAGTTCTGACTGATGTCATACAAGCTCCGACTGATGTCGGACAAGCTCCGAATGATGTCATACAAGCTCCGACTGATGTCATTCAAGCTCAGACTGATGTCATGCAAACTCAGACTGATGTCAGACAAGCTCAGACTGATGTCATACAAGCTCCGACTGATGTCATGCAAGCTGAGACTGACGTCATACAAATTCCAACTGATGTCATACAAGCTCAGACTGATGTCATGCAATCTCAGACTGATGTCATACAAGCTCAGACTGATGTCATACAAGGCTCAGACTGATGTCATACAAAGCTCAGACTGATGTCATACAAGCTCAGACTGATGTCATGCAAACTCAGACTGATGCATTTTAAGCTCCGACTGATGTCATACAACTTCGGACTGATGTCATACAAGCTCCGACCGATGTCAAACAAGCTCCGACTGATGTCATACATGCTCCGACTGATGTCATGCAAGCTCACACTGATGTCATGCAAACTCAGACTAATGTCATACAAGGCTCAGACTGATGCCATACAAAGCTCAGACTGATGTCAGCCAAGCTCAGACTGATATCATACAAGCTCCGATTGATGTCATACAAGCTCCGACTGATGTCATGCAAGCTCAGACTGATGGCATGCAAACTCAGACTGATGTCATACAAGCTCAGACTGATGTCATACACGCTCCGACTGATGTCAGACAAGCTCAGACTGATGCCATACAAGCTCCGACTGATGTCATACAAGCTCCGACTGATGTCATGCAAGCTCAGACTGATGTCATGCAAACTTAGACTGATGTCATACAAGGCTCAGACTGATGTCATACAAAGCTCAGACTGATGTCAGCCAAGGTCAGACTGATGTCATACAAGCTCCGATTGATGTCATACAAGCTCCGACTGATGTCATGCATGCTCAGACTGATGTCATACAAGTTCAGACTGATGTCATACAAGGCTCAGACTGATGTCATACAAGCTCAGAGCGATTTCATGCAAGCTCAGACCGATGTCATACAAGCTAAGACTGATGTCATACAAGTTCCGACTAATGTCATACAAGCTCCGACTGCTGTCATACAAGCTCAGACTCATGTCATACAAGTTCCGACTGATGTCATACAAGCTCAGACTGATATTCATACCAGCTCATACTGATGTCATGCAAGGCTCAGACTGATGTCACACAAGCTCAGACTGATGTCATACAAAGCTCAGACTGATGTCATACAAGCTCAGACTGATGTCATACAAGCTCCGATTGATGTCATACAAGCTCCGACTGATGTCATGCAAGCTCAGACTGATGGCATGCAAACTCAGACTGATGTCATACAAGCTCAGACTGATGTCATACACGCTCCGACTGATGTCAGACAAGCTCAGACTGATGCATTTTAAGCTCCGACTGATGTCATACAACTTCGGACTGATGTCATACAAGCTCCGACCGATGTCAAACAAGCTCCGACTGATGTCATACATGCTCCGACTGATGTCATGCAAGCTCACACTGATGTCATGCAAACTCAGACTAATGTCATACAAGGCTCAGACTGAGGTCATGCAAACTCAGACTAATGTCATACAAGGCTCAGACTGATGTCATACAAAGCTCAGACTGATGTCAGCCAAGCTCAGACTGATGTCATACAAGCTCCGATTGATGTCATACAAGCTCCGACTGATGTCATGCAAGCTCAGACTGATGGCATGCAAACTCAGACTGATGTCATACAAGCTCAGACTGATGTCATACACGCTCCGACTGATGTCAGACAAGCTCAGACTGATGCCATACAAGCTCCGACTGATGTCATACAAGCTCTGACTGATGTCATGCAAGCTCAGACTGATGTCATGCAAACTTAGACTGATGTCATACAAGGCTCAGACTGATGTCATACAAAGCTCAGACTGATGTCAGCCAAGCTCAGACTGATGTCATACAAGCTCCGATTGATGTCATACAAGCTCCGACTGATGTCATGCATGCTCAGACTGATGTCATACAAGTTCAGACTGATGTTATACAAGGCTCAGACTGATGTCATACAAGCTCAGAGCGATTTCATGCAAGCTCAGACTGATGTCATACAAGCTAAGACTGATGTCATACAAGTTCCGACTAATGTCATACAAGCTCCGACTGCTGTCATACAAGCTCAGACTCATGTCATACAAGTTCCGACTGATGTCATACAAGCTCAGACTGATATTCATACCAGCTCAGACTGATGTCATGCAAGGCTCAGACTGATGTCACACAAGCTCAGATTGATGTCATACAAAGCTCAGACTGATGTCATACAAGCTCAGACTGATGTCATACAAGCTCCGATTGATGTCATACAAGCTCCGACTGATGTCATGCAAGCTCAGACTGATGGCATGCAAACTCAGACTGATGTCATACAAGCTCAGACTGATGTCATACACGCTCCGACTGATGTCAGACAAGCTCAGACTGATGCATTTTAAGCTCCGACTGATGTCATACAACTTCGGACTGATGTCATACAAGCTCCGACCGATGTCAAGCAAGCTCCCACTGATGTCATACTTGCTGCGACTGATGTCATGCAAGATCAGACTGATGTCATGCAAACTCAGACTAATGTCATACAAGGCTCAGACTGATGTCATGCAAACTCAGACTAATGTCATACAAGGCTCAGACTGATGTCATACAAAGCTCAGACTGATGTCAGCCAAGCTCAGACTGATGTCATACAAGCTCCGATTGATGTCATACAAGCTCCGACTGATGTCATGCAAGCTCAGACTGATGGCATGCAAACTCAGACTGATGTCATGCAAACTTAGACTGATGTCATACAAGGCTCAGACTGATGTCATACAAAGCTCAGACTGATGTCAGCCAAGCTCAGACTGCTTTCATACAAGCTCCGATTGATGTCATACAAGCTCCGACTGATGTCATGCATGCTCAGACTGATGTCATACAAGTTCAGACTGATGTCATACAAGGCTCAGACTGATGTCATACAAGCTCAGAGCGATTTCATGCAAGCTCAGACCGATGTCATACAAGCTAAGTCTGATGTCATACAAGTTCCGACTAATGTCATACAAGCTCCGACTGCTGTCATACAAGCTCAGACTCATGTCATACAAGTTCCGACTGATGTCATACAAGCTCAGACTGATATTCATACCAGCTCAGACTGATGTCATGCAAGGCTCAGACTGATGTCACACAAGCTCAGATTGATGTCATACAAAGCTCAGACTAATGTCATACAAGCTCAGACTGATGCATTTTAAGCTCCGACTGATGTCATACAAGTTCTGACTGATGTCATACAAGCTCCGACTGATGTCAGACAAGCTCCGAATGATGTCATACAAGCTCCGACTGCTGTCATAAATGCTCAGACTGATGTCATGCAAACTCAGACTGATGTCATACAAGCTCAGACTGATGTCATACACGCTCTGACTGATGTCAGACAAGCTCAGACTGATGTCATACAAGCTCCGACTGATGTCATATAAGCTCCGACTGACGTCATACAAGCTCCGACTGATGTCATGCAAGCTCAGACTGATGTCATGCAAACTCAGACTGATGTCATACAAGCTCAGACTGATGTCATACACGCTCCGACTGATGTCAGACAAGCTCAGACTGATGTCATACAAGCTCCGACTGATGTCATGCAAGCTGAGACTGATGTCATACAAATTCCAACTGATGTCATACAAGCTCAGACTGATGTCATGCAATCTCAGACTGATGTCATACAAGCTCCGACTGATGTCATATAAGCTCCGACTGACGTCATACAAGCTCCGACTGATGTCATGCAAGCTCAGACTGATGTCATGCAAATCAGACTGATGTCATACAAGCTCAGACTGATGTCATACACGCTCCGACTGATGTCAGACAAGCTCAGACTGATGTCATACAAGCTCCGACTGATGTCATGCAAGCTGAGACTGATGTCATACAAATTCCAACTGATGTCATACAAGCTCAGACTGATGTCATGCAATCTCAGACTGATGTCATACAAGCTCAGACTGATGTCATACAAGGCTCAGACTGATGTCATACAAAGCTCAGACTGATGTCATACAAGCTCAGACTGATGTCATGCAAACTCAGACTGATGCATTTTAAGCTCCGACTGATGTCATACAACTTCGGACTGATGTCATACAAGCTCCGACCGATGTCAAACAAGCTCCGACTGATGTCATACATGCTCCGACTGATGTCATGCAAGCTCACACTGATGTCATGCAAACTCAGACTAATGTCATACAAGGCTCAGACTGATGTCATGCAAACTCAGACTAATGTCATACAAGGCTCAGACTGATGTCATACAAAGCTCAGACTGATGTCAGCCAAGCTCAGACTGATGTCATACAAGCTCCGATAGATGTCATACAAGCTCCGACTGATGTCATGCAAGCTCAGACTGATGGCATGCAAACTCAGACTGATGTCATACAAGCTCAGACTGATATCATACACGCTCCGACTGATGTCAGACAAGCTCAGACTGATGCCATACAAGCTCCGACTGATGTCATACAAGCTCCGACTGATGTCATGCAAGCTCAGACTGATGTCATGCAAACTTAGACTGATGTCATACAAGCTCCGACCGATGTCAAACAAGCTCCGACTGATGTCATACATGCTCCGACTGATGTCATGCAAGCTCACACTGATGTCATGCAAACTCAGACTAATGTCATACAAGTCTCAGACTGATGTCATGCAAACTCAGACTAATGTCATACAAGGCTCAGACTGATGTCATACAAAGCTCAGACTGATGTCAGCCAAGCTCAGACTGATGTCATACAAGCTCCGATTGATGTCATACAAGCTCCGACTGATGTCATGCAAGCTCAGACTGATGGCATGCAAACTCAGACTGATGTCATACAAGCTCAGACTGATGTCATACACGCTCCGACTGATGTCAGACAAGCTCAGACTGATGCCATACAAGCTCCAACTGATGTCATACAAGCTCCGACTGATGTCATGCAAGCTCAGACTGATGTCATGCAAACTTAGACTGATGTCATCCAAGGCTCAGACTGATGTCATACAAAGCTCAGACTGATGTCAGCCAAGCTCAGACTGATGTCATACAAGCTCCGATTGATGTCATACAAGCTCCGACTGATGTCATGCATGCTCAGACTGATGTCATACAAGTTCAGACTTATGTCATACAAGGCTCAGACTGATGTCATACAAGCTCAGAGCGATTTCATGCAAGCTCAGACCGATGTCATACAAGCTAAGACTGATGTCATACAAGTTCCGACTAATGTCATACAAGCTCCGACTGCTGTCATACAAGCTCAGACTCATGTCATACAAGTTCCGACTGATGTCATACAAGCTCAGACTGATATTCATACCAGCTCAGACTGATGTCATGCAAGGCTCAGACTGATGTCACACAAGCTCAGATTGATGTCATACAAAGCTCAGACTGATGTCATACAAGCTCAGACTGATGTCATACAAGCTCCGATTGATGTCATACAAGCTCCGACTGATGTCATGCAAGCTCAGACTGATGGCATGCAAACTCAGACTGATGTCATACAAGCTCAGACTGATGTCATACACGCTCCGACTGATGTCAGACAAGCTCAGACTGATGCATTTTAAGCTCCGACTGATGTCATACAACTTCGGACTGATGTCATACAAGCTCCGACCGATGTCAAACAAGCTCCGACTGATGTCATACATGCTCCGACTGATGTCATGCAAGCTCACACTGATGTCATGCAAACTCAGACTAATGTCATACAAGGCTCAGACTGATGTCATGCAAACTCAGACGAATATCATACAAGGCTCAGACTGATGTCATACAAAGCTCAGATTGATGTCAGCCAAGCTCAGACTGATGTCATACAAGCTCCGATTGATGTCATACAAGCTCCGACTGATGTCATGCAAGCTCAGACTAATGGCATGCAAACTCAGACTGATGTCATACAAGCTCAGACTGATGTCATACACGCTCCGACTAATGTCAGACAAGCTCAGACTGATGTCATACAAGCTCCGACTGATGTCATGCAAGCTCAGACTGATGTCATGCAAACTTAGACTGATGTCATACAAGGCTCAGACTGATGTCATACAAAGCTCAGACTGATGTCAGCCAAGCTCAGACTGCTTTCATACAAGCTCCGATTGATGTCATACAAGCTCCGACTGATGTCATGCATGCTCAGACTGATGTCATACAAGTTCAGACTGATGTCATACAAGGCTCAGACTGATGTCATACAAGCTCAGAGCGATTTCATGCAAGCTCAGACCGATGTCATACAAGCTAAGACTGATGTCATACAAGTTCCGACTAATGTCATACAAGCTCCGACTGCTGTCATACAAGCTCAGACTCATGTCATACAAGTTCCGACTGATGTCATACAAGCTCAGACTGATATTCATACCAGCTCAGACTGATGTCATGCAAGGCTCAGACTGATGTCACACAAGCTCAGATTGATGTCATACAAAGCTCAGACTAATGTCATACAAGCTCAGACTGATGCATTTTAAGCTCCGACTGATGTCATACAAGTTCTGACTGATGTCATACAAGCTCCGACTGATGTCAGACAAGCTCCGAATGATGTCATACAAGCTCCGACTGATGTCATAAATGCTCAGACTGATGTCATGCAAACTCAGACTGATGTCATACAAGCTCAGACTGATGTCATACACGCTCTGACTGATGTCAGACAAGCTCAGACTGATGTCATACAAGCTCCGACTGATGTCATATAAGCTCCGACTGACGTCATACAAGCTCCGACTGATGTCATGCAAGCTCAGTCTGATGTTATGCAAACTCAGACTGATGTCATACAAGCTCCGACTGATGTCAGACAAGCTCAGACTGATGTCATACAAGCTCCGACTGATGTCATGCAAGCTGAGACTGATGTCATACAAATTCCAACTGATGTCATACAAGCTCAGACTGATGTCATGCAATCTCAGACTGATGTCATACAAGCTCCGACTGATGTCATATAAGCTCCGACTGACGTCATACAAGCTCCGACTGATGTCATGCAAGCTCAGACTGATGTCATGCAAACTCAGACTGATGTCATACAAGCTCAGACTGATGTCATACACGCTCCGACTGATGTCAGACAAGCTCAGACTGATGTCATACAAGCTCCGACTGATGTCATGCAAGCTGAGACTGATGTCATACAAATTCCAACTGATGTCATACAAGGCTCAGACTGATGTCATACAAAGCTCAGACTGATGTCATACAAGCTCAGACTGATGTCATGCAAACTCAGACTGATGCATTTTAAGCTCCGACTGATGTCATACAACTTCGGACTGATGTCATACAAGCTCCGACCGATGTCAAACAAGCTCCGACTGATGTCATACAAGCTCCGACTGATGTCATGCAAGCTCACACTGATGTCATGCAAACTCAGACTAATGTCATACAAGGCTCAGACTGATGTCATGCAAACTCAGACTAATGTCATACAAGGCTCAGACTGATGTCATACAAAGCTCAGACTGATGTCAGCCAAGCTCAGACTGATGTCATACAAGCTCCGATTAATGTCATACAAGCTCCGACTGATGTCATGCAAGCTCAGACTGATGGCATGCAAACTCAGACTGATGTCATACAAGCTCAGACTGATATCATACACGCTCCGACTGATGTCAGACAAGCTCAGACTGATGCCATACAAGCTCCGACTGATGTCATACAAGCTCCGACTGATGTCATGCAAGCTCAGACTGATGTCATGCAAACTTAGACTGATGTCATACAAGGCTCAGACTGATGTCATACAAAGCTCAGACTGATGTCATACAAGCTCAGACTGATGTCATGCAAACTCAGACTGATGCATTTTAAGCTCCGACTGATGTCATACAACTTCGGACTGATGTCATACAAGCTCCGACCGATGTCAAACAAGCTCCGACTGATGTCATACATGCTCCGACTGATGTCATGCAAGCTCACACTGATGTCATGCAAACTCAGACTAATGTCATACAAGGCTCAGACTGATGTCATGCAAACTCAGACTAATGTCATACAAGGCTCAGACTGATGTCATACAAAGCTCAGACTGATGTCAGCCAAGCTCAGACTGATGTCATACAAGCTCCGATTGATGTCATACAAGCTCCGACTGATGTCATGCAAGCTCAGACTGATGGCATGCAAACTCAGACTGATGTCATACAAGCTAAGACTGATGTCATACACGCTCCGACTGATGTCAGACAAGCTCAGACTGATGCCATACAAGCTCCGACTGATGTCATACAAGCTCCGACTGATGTCATGCAAGCTCAGACTGATGTCATGCAAACTTAGACTGATGTCATACAAGGCTCAGACTGATGTCATACAAAGCTCAGACTGATGTCAGCCAAGCTCAGACTGATGTCATACAAGCTCCGATTGATGTCATACAAGCTCCGACTGATGTCATGCATGCTCAGACTGATGTCATACAAGTTCAGACTTATGTCATACAAGGCTCAGACTGATGTCATACAAGCTCAGAGCGATTTCATGCAAGCTCAGACCGATGTCATACAAGCTAAGACTGATGTCATACAAGTTCCGACTAATGTCATACAAGCTCCGACTGCTGTCATACAAGCTCAGACTCATGTCATACAAGTTCCGACTGATGTCATACAAGCTCAGACTGATATTCATACCAGCTCAGACTGATGTCATGCAAGGCTCAGACTGATGTCACACAAGCTCAGATTGATGTCATACAAAGCTCAGACTGATGTCATACAAGCTCAGACTGATGTCATACAAGCTCCGATTGATGTCATACAAGCTCCGACTGATGTCATGCAAGCTCAGACTGATGGCATGCAAACTCAGACTGATGTCATACAAGCTCAGACTGATGTCATACACGCTCCGACTGATGTCAGACAAGCTCAGACTGATGCCATACAAGCTCCGACTGATGTCATACAAGCTCCGACTGATGTCATGCAAGCTCAGACTGATGTCATGCAAACTTAGACTGATGTCATACAAGGCTCAGACTGATGTCATGCAAGCTCACACTGATGTCATGCAAACTCAGACTAATGTCATACAAGGCTCAGACTGATGTCATGCAAACTCAGACTAATATCATACAAGGCTCAGACTGATGTCATACAAAGCTCAGACTGATGTCAGCCAAGCTCAGACTGATGTCATACAAGCTCCGATTGATGTCATACAAGCTCCGACTGATGTCATGCAAGCTCAGACTGATGGCATGCAAACTCAGACTGATGTCATACAAGCTCAGACTGATGTCATACACGCTCCGACTGATGTCAGACAAGCTCAGACTGATGCCATACAAGCTCCGACTGATGTCATACAAGCTCCGACTGATGTCATGCAAGCTCAGACTGATGTCATGCAAACTTAGACTGATGTCATACAAGGCTCAGACTGATGTCATACAAAGCTCAGACTGATGTCAGCCAAGCTCAGACTGATGTCATACAAGCTCCGATTGATGTCATACAAGCTCCGACTGATGTCATGCATGCTCCGACTGATGTCAGACAAGCTCAGACTGATGTCATACAAGCTCCGACTGATGTCATATAAGCTCCGACTGACGTCATACAAGCTCCGACTGATGTCATGCAAGCTCAGACTGATGTCATGCAAACTCAGACTGATGTCATACAAGCTCAGACTGATGTCATACACGCTCCGACTGATGTCAGACAAGCTCAGACTGATGTCATACAAGCTCCGACTGATGTCATGCAAGCTGAGACTGATGTCATACAAATTCCAACTGATGTCATACAAGCTCAGACTGATGTCATGCAATCTCAGACTGATGTCATACAAGCTCCGACTGATGTCATATAAGCTCCGACTGACGTCATACAAGCTCCGACTGATGTCATGCAAGCTCAGACTGATGTCATGCAAACTCAGACTGATGTCATACAAGCTCAGACTGATGTCATACACGCTCCGACTGATGTCAGACAAGCTCAGACTGATGTCATACAAGCTCCGACTGATGTCATGCAAGCTGAGACTGATGTCATACAAATTCCAACTGATGTCATACAAGCTCAGACTGATGTCATGCAATCTCAGACTGATGTCATACAAGCTCAGACTGATGTCATACAAGGCTCAGACTGATGTCATACAAAGCTCAGACTGATGTCATACAAGCTCAGACTGATGCCATGCAAACTCAGACTGATGCATTTTAAGCTCCGACTGATGTCATACAACTTCGGACTGATGTCATACAAGCTCCGACCGATGTCAAACAAGCTCCGACTGATGTCATACATGCTCCCACTGATGTCATGCAAGCTCACACTGATGTCATGCAAACTCAGACTAATGGCATACAAGGCTCAGACTGATGTCATGCAAACTCAGACTAATGTCATACAAGGCTCAGACTGATGTCATACAAAGCTCAGACTGATGTCAGCCAAGCTCAGACTGATGTCATACAAGCTCCGATTGATGTCATACAAGCTCCGACTGATGTCATGCAAGCTCAGACTGATGGCATGCAAACTCAGACTGATGTCATACAATCTCAGACTGATGTCATACACGCTCCGACTGATGTCAGACAAGCTCAGACTGATGCCATACAAGCTTCGACTGATGTCATACAAGCTCCGACTGATGTCATGCAAGCTCAGACTGATGTCATGCAAAATTAGACTGATGTCATACAAGGCTCAGACTGATGTCATACAATGCTCAGACTGATGTCATACAAGTTCAGACTGATGTCATACAAGGCTCAGACTGATGTCATACAAGCTCAGAGCGATTTCATGCAAGCTCAGACCGATGTCATACAAGCTAAGACTGATGTCATACAAGTTCCGACTAATGTCATACAAGCTCCGACTGCTGTCATACAAGCTCAGACTCATGTCATACAAGTTCCGACTGATGTCATACAAGCTCAGACTGATATTCATACCAGCTCAGACTGATGTCATGCAAGGCTCAGACTGATGTCACACAAGCTCAGATTGATGTCATACAAAGCTCAGACTAATGTCATACAAGCTCAGACTGATGCATTTTAAGCTCCGACTGATGTCATACAAGTTCTGACCGATGTCATACAAGCTCCGACTGATGTCAGACAAGCTCCGAATGATGTCATACAAGCTCCGACTGCTGTCATGCATGCTCAGACTGATGTCATGCAAACTCAGACTGATGTCATACAAGCTCAGACTGATGTCATACACGCTCTGACTGATGTCAGACAAGCTCAGACTGATGTCATACAAGCTCCGACTGATGTCATATAAGCTCCGACTGACGTCATACAAGCTCCGACTGATGTCATGCAAGCTCAGACTGATGTCATGCAAACTCAGACTGATGTCATACAAGCTCATCTGATGTCATACACGCTCCGACTGATGTCAGACAAGCTCAGACTGATGTCATACAAGCTCCGACTGATGTCATGCAAGCTGAGACTGATGTCATACAAATTCCAACTGATGTCATACAAGCTCAGACTGATGTCATGCAATCTCAGACTGATGTCATACAAGCTCCGACTGATGTCATATAAGCTCCGACTGACGTCATACAAGCTCCGACTGATGTCATGCAAGCTCAGACTGATGTCATGCAAACTCAGACTGATGTCATACAAGCTCAGACTGATGTCATACACGCTCCGACTGATGTCAGACAAGCACAGACTGATGTCATACAAGCTCCGACTGATGTCATGCAAGCTGAGACTGATGTCATACAAATTCCAACTGATGTCATACAAGCTCAGACTGATGTCATGCAATCTCAGACTGATGTCATACAAGCTCAGACTGATGTCATACAAGGCTCAGACTGATGTCATACAAAGCTCAGACTGATGTCATACAAGCTCAGACTGATGTCATGCAAACTCAGACTGATGCATTTTAAGCTCCGACTGATGTCATACAACTTCGGACTGATGTCATACAAGCTCCGACCGATGTCAAACAAGCTCCGACTGATGTCATACATGCTCCGACTGATGTCATGCAAGCTCACACTGATGTCATGCAAACTCAGACTAATGTCATACAAGGCTCAGACTGATGTCATGCAAACTCAGACTAATGTCATACAAGGCTCAGACTGATGTCATACAAAGCTCAGACTGATGTCAGCCAAGCTCAGACTGATGTCATACAAGCTCCGATTGATTTCATACAAGCTCCGACTGATGTCATGCAAGCTCAGACTGATGGCATGCAAACTCAGACTGATGTCATACAATCTCAGACTGATGTCATACACGCTCCGACTGATGTCAGACAAGCTCAGACTGATGCCATACAAGCTCCGACTGATGTCATACAAGCTCCGACTGATGTCATGCAAGCTCAGACTGATGTCACGCAAACTTAGACTGATGTCATACAAGGCTCAGACTGATGTCATACAAAGCTCAGACTGATGTCATACAAGCTCAGACTGATGTCATGCAAACTCAGACTGATGCATTTTAAGCTCCGACTGATGTCATACAACTTCGGACTGATGTCATACAAGCTCCGACCGATGTCAAACAAGCTCCGACTGATGTCATACATGCTCCGAGTGATGTCATGCAAGCTCAGACTGATGTCATGCAAACTCAGACTAATGTCATACAAGGCTCAGACTGATGTCATGCAAACTCAGACTAATGTCATACAAGGCTCAGACTGATGTCATACAAAGCTCAGACTGATGTCAGCCAAGCTCAGACTGATGTCATACAAGCTCCGATTGATGTCATACAAGCTCCGACTGATGTCATGCAAGCTCAGACTGATGGCATGCAAACTCAGACTGCTGTCATACAAGCTCAGACTGATGTCATACACGCTCCGTCTGATGTCAGACAAGCTCAGACTGATGCCATACAAGCTCCGACTGATGTCATACATGCTCCGACTGATGTCATGCAAGCTCAGACTGATGTCATGCAAACTCAGACTGATGTCATACAAGCTCAGACTGATGTCATACACGCTCCGACTGATGTCAGACAAGCTCAGACTGATGTCATACAAGCTCCGACTGATGTCATGCAAGCTCCGACTGATGTCATACCTTCTCTGACTGATGTCATACAAATTCCGACTGATGTCATACAAGCTCCGACTAATGTCATGCAAGCTCAGACTGATGTCATACAAGCTCAGACTGATGTCATGCAAACTCAGACTGATGTCATGCAAACTCAGACTGGTGTCATACAAGCTCAGACTGATGTCATACAAGCTCAGACTGATGTCATGCAAACTCAGACTGATGTCATACAAGTTCCGACTGATGTCAGACAAGCTCAGACTGATGTCATACAAGCTCAGACTGATGTCATGCAAGCTCAGACTGATGTCATGCAAGCTCAGACTGATGTCATACAAGATCAGAGCGATGTCATGCAAGCTCAGACAGATGTCATACAAGCTAAGACTGATGTCATACAAGCTCAGACTGATGTCATACAAGTTCTGACTAATGTCATACAAGCTCAGACTGATGTCATGTAAGCTCAGACTGATGTCTACAATGCTCAGACTGAGGTCATTCTAGCTCTGACTGATGTCATGCAACCTCAGACTGATGTCATGCTAACTCAGACTGATGTCATACAACCTCAGACGGATGTCATGTAATCTCAGACTGATGTCATACAAGCTCCGACTGCTGTCATAAAAGCTCAGACTGATGTCATACAAGTTCCAACTGATGTCATACAAGCTCAGACTGATGTCGTACAAGTTCAGACTGATGTCATACAAGGCTCAGACTGATGTCATACAAGCTCAGAGCGATTTCATGCAAGCTCAGACACATGTCATACAAGTTCCGACTGATGTCATACAAGTTCCGACTGATGTCATACAAGCTCCGACTGCTGTCATACAAGCTCAGACACATGTCATACAAGTTCCGACTGATGTCATACAAGCTCAGACTGATATTCATACCAGCTCAGACTGATGTCATGCAAGGCTCAGACTGATGTCATACAAGCTCAGATTGATGTCATACAAGGCTCAGACTGATGTCACACAAAGCTCAGACTGATGTGATACAAGCTCAGACTGATGTCGTGCAAACTCAGACTGATGCATTTTAAGCTCCGACTGATGTCATACAAGTTCCGACTGATGTCATACAAGCTCCGACTGATGTCAGACAAGCTCCGACTGATGTCATACAAGCTCCGACTGATGTCATGCATGCTCAGACTGATGTCATACAAGTTCAGACTGATGTCATACAAGGCTCAGACTGATGTCATACAAGCTCAGAGCGATTTCATGCAAGCTCAGACCGATGTCATACAAGCTAAGACTGATGTCATACAAGTTCCGACTAATGTCATACAAGCTCCGACTGCTGTCATACAAGCTCAGACTCATGTCATACAAGTTCCGACTGATGTCATACAAGCTCAGACTGATATTCATACCAGCTCAGACTGATGTCATGCAAGGCTCAGACTGATGTCACACAAGCTCAGATTGATGTCATGCAAAGCTCAGACTGATGTCATACAAGCTCAGACTGATGTCATGCAAACTCAGACTGATGCATTTTAAGCTCCGACTGATGTCATACAAGTTCCGACTGATGTCATACAAGCTCCGACTGATGTCAGACAAGCTCCGAATGATGTCATACAAGCTCCGACTGATGTCATGCATGCTCAGACTGATGTCATGCAAACTCAGACTGATGTCATACAAGCTCAGACTGATGTCATACACGCTCTGACTGATGTCAGACAAGCTCAGACTGATGTCATACAAGCTCCGACTGATGTCATATAAGCTCCGACTGACGTCATACAAGCTCCGACTGATGTCATGCAAGCTCAGACTGATGTCATGCAAACTCAGACTGATGTCATACAAGCTCAGACTGATGTCATACACGCTCCGACTGATGTCAGACAAGCTCAGACTGATGTCATACAAGCTCCGACTGATGTCATGCAAGCTGAGACTGATGTCATACAAATTCCAACTGATGTCATACAAGCTCAGACTGATGTCATGCAATCTCAGACTGATGTCATACAAGCTCAGACTGATGTTATACAATGCTCAGACTGATGTCATACAAAGCTCAGACTGATGTCATACAAGCTCAGACTGATGTCATGCAAACTCAGACTGATGCATTTTAAGCTCCGACTGATGTCATACAACTTCGGACTGATGTCATACAAGCTCCGACCGATGTCAAACAAGCTCCGACTGATGTCATACATGCTCCGACTGATGTCATGCAAGCTCACACTGATGTCATGCAAACTCAGACTAATGTCATACAAGGCTCAGACTGATGTCATGCAAACTCAGACTAATGTCATACAAGGCTCAGACTGATGCCATACAAAGCTCAGACTGATGTCAGCCAAGCTCAGACTGATGTCATACAAGCTCCGATTGATGTCATACAAGCTCCGACTGATGTCATGCAAGCTCAGACTGATGGCATGCAAACTCAGACTGATGTCATACAAGCTCAGACTGATGCCATACAAGCTCCGACTGATGTCATACAAGCTCCGACTGATGTCATGCAAGCTCAGACTGATGTCATGCAAACTTAGACTGATGTCATACAAGACTCAGACTGATGTCATACAAAGCTCAGACTGATGTCAGCCAAGGTCAGACTGATGTCATACAAGCTCCGATTGATGTCATACAAGCTCCGACTGATGTCATGCATGCTCAGACTGATGTCATACAAGTTCAGACTGATGTCATACAAGGCTCAGACTGATGTCATACAAGCTCAGAGCGATTTCATGCAAGCTCAGACCGATGTCATACAAGCTAAGACTGATGTCATACAAGTTCCGACTAATGTCATACAAGCTCCGACTGCTGTCATACAAGCTCAGACTCATGTCATACAAGTTCCGACTGATGTCATACAAGCTCAGACTGATATTCATACCAGCTCATACTGATGTCATGCAAGGCTCAGACTGATGTCACACAAGCTCAGATTGATGTCATACAAAGCTCAGACTGATGTCATACAAGCTCAGACTGATGTCATACAAGCTCCGATTGATGTCATACAAGCTCCGACTGATGTCATGCAAGCTCAGACTGATGGCATGCAAACTCAGACTGATGTCAGACAAGCTCAGACTGATGCATTTTAAGCTCCGACTGATGTCATATAACTTCGGACTGATGTCATACAAGCTCCGACCGATGTCAAGCAAGCTCCGACTGATGTCATACTTGCTCCGACTGATGTCATGCAAGCTCACACTGATGTCATGCAAACTCAGACTAATGTCATGCAAGCTCAGACTGATGGCATGCAAACTCAGACTGATGTCATACAAGCTCAGACTGATGTCATACACGCTCCGACTGATGTCAGACAAGCTCAGACTGATGCCATACAAGCTCCGACTGATGTCATACAAGCTCCGACTGATGTCATGCAATCTCAGACTGATGTCATGCAAACTTAGACTGATGTCATACAAGGCTCAGACTGATGTCATACAAAGCTCAGACTGATGTCAGCCAAGCTCAGACTGATGTCATACAAGCTCCGATTGATGTCATACAAGCTCCGACTGCTGTCATACAAGCTCAGACTCATGTCATACAAGTTCCGACTGATGTCATACAAGCTCAGACTGATATTCATACCAGCTCAGACTGATGTCATGCAAGGCTCAGACTGATGTCACACAAGCTCAGATTGATGTCATACAAAGCTCAGACTGATGTCATACAAGCTCAGACTGATGCATTTTAAGCTCCGACTGATGTCATACAAGTTCTGACTGATGTCATACAAGCTCCGACTGATGTCAGACAAGCTCCGACTGATGTCATACAAGCTCCGACTGATGTCATGCAAACTTAGACTGATGTCATGCAAGCTCAGACTGATGTCATACACGCTCCGACTCATGTCAGACAAGCTCAGACTGACGTCATACACGCTCCGACTGATGTCAGACAAGCTCAGACTGATGTCATACAAGCTCCGACTGATGTCATATAAGCTCCGACTGACGTCATACAAGCTCCGACTGATGTCATGCAAGCTCAGACTGATGTCATGCAAACTCAGACTGATGTCATACAAGCTCAGACTGATGTCATACACGCTCCGACTAATGTCATACAAGCAACGACTGATATTCATACAAGCTCAGACTGATGTCATACAAGCTCAGACTGATGTCATGTAAGCTCAGACTGATGTCTACAATGCTCAGACTGAGGTCATACAAGCTCCACCTGATGTCATGCCAGCTCCGACTGATGTCATACAATTTCCGACTGATGTCAGACAAGCTCAGACTGATGTCATACAAGCTCAGACTGATCTCATACAAGTTCCGACTGATGTCATACAAGTTTCGACTGATGTCAGACAAGCTCAGACTGATGTCATACAAGCTCAGACATGTCATACAAGGCTCAGACAGAAGTCATACAAGCTCAGAGCGATGTCATACAAGCTCCGACTGATGTCAGACAAGCTCCGTCTGATGTCAGACAAGCTCCGACTGATGTCATACAAGCTCAGACTGATGTCATACAATGCTCAGACTGATGTCATACAAGCTCCGACTGGTCATACCACCTCCGACTGATTTCATGCAAGCTCAGACTGATATCATGCTAACTCAGACTGATGGCACACAAGCTCAGACTGATGCCATTTAATCTCAGACTGATGTCATACAAGCTCAGACTGATGTAAGACAAGCTCAGACTGATGTTATATAAGCTCCGACTTATGTCACACAAGCTCAGACTGATGTCATACAAGCTCCGACTGATGTCATGCAGCTCAGACTGATGTCATGCATGCTCAGACTGATGTCATACAAGCTCAGACTGATGTCCTACAAGCTCAGACTGATGTCATACAAGTTCCGACTAATGTCATACAAGCTCAGACTGATGTCATGTAAGCTCAGACTGATGTCTACAATGCTCAGACTGAGGTCATACAAGCTCAGAGCGATGTCATGCAAGCTCAGACTGATGTCATACATGCTAAGACTGATGTCATACAAGCTCAGACTGATGTCATACAAGTTCCGACTAATGTCATACAAGCTCAGACTGATGTCATGTAAGCTCAGACTGATGTCAACAATGCTCAGACTGAGGTCATACAAGCTCCGACTGATGTCATACAAGCTCAGAGCAATTTCATGCAAGCTCAGACTGATGTCATACAAGCTAAGACTGATGTCATACAATTCCGACTAATGTCATACAAGCTCCGACTGATGTCAGACAAGCTCAGACTGATGTCATACAAGCTCAGACTGATGTCATACAAGTTCCGACTGATGTCATACAAGCTCAGACTGATGTAAGACAAGCTCAGACTGATGTCATGCAAACAGACTAATGTCATACAAGCTCCGACTGATGTCATACAAGTTCCGACTGATGTCATACAAGCTCAGACTGATGTAAGACAAGCTCAGACTGATGTCATGCAAGGTCAGAGCGATGTCATGCAAACAGACTGATGTCATACAAGCTCCGACTGATGTTATACAAGTTCAGACAGATGTCATGCAAGGGTCAGACTGATGTCATGCAAGCTCCGACTGGTCATACCAGCTTGGACTGATTTCATGCAAGCTCAGACTGATATCATGCTAACTCAGACTGATGGCATACAAGCTCAGACTGATTCCATGTAATCTCAGACTGATGTCATACAAGCTCAGACTGATGTCATACAAGTTCCGACTGATGTCTTACAAGCTCAGACTGATGTAAGACAAGCTCAGACTGATGTCATGCAAACAGACTAATGTCATACAAACTCCGACTGATGTCATACAAGTTCCGACTGATGTCATACAAGCTCAGACTGATGTAAGACAAGCTCAGACTGATGTCATGCAAGGTCAGAGCGATGTCATGCAAACAGACTGATGTCATACAAGCTCCGACTGATGTTATACAAGTTCAGACAGATGTCATGCAAGGGTCAGACTGATGTCATACAAGCTCCGACTGGTCATACCAGCTTGGACTGATTTCATGCAAGCTCAGACTGATATCATGCTAACTCAGACTGATGGCATACAAGCTCAGACTGATTCCATGTAATCTCAGACTGATGTCATACAAGTTCCGACTAATGTCATACAAGCTCAGACTGATGTCATGTAAGCTCAGACTGATGTCTACAATGCTCAGACTGAGGTCATACAAGCTCCGACTGATGTCATACAAGACTCAGACTGATGTCATACAAGCTCAGAGCAATTTCATGCAAGCTCAGACCGATGTCATACAAGCTAAGACTGATGTCATACAATTCCGACTAATGTCATACAAGCTCCGACTGATGTCAGACAAGCTCAGACTGATGTCATACAAGCTCAGACTGATGTCATACAAGTTCCGACTGATGTCATACAAGCTCAGACTGATGTCATACATGTTCCGACTAATGTCATACAAGCTCAGACTGATGTCATGTAAGCTCAGACTGATGTCTACAATGCTCAGACTGAGGTCATACAAGCTCCGACTGATGTCATACAAGACTGAGACTGATGTCATACAAGCTCAGAGCAATTTCATGCAAGCTCAGACCGATGTCATACAAGCTAAGACTGATGTCATACAATTCCGACTAATGTCATACAAACTCCGACTGATGTCAGACAAGCTCAGACTGATGTCATACAAGCTCAGACTGATGTCATACAAGTTCCGACTGATGTCATACAAGCTCAGACTGATGTAAGACAAGCTCAGACTGATGTCATGCAAACAGACTAATGTCATACAAGCTCCGACTGATGTCATACAAGTTCCGACTGATGTCATACAAGCTCAGACTGATGTAAGACAAGCTCAGACTGATGTCATGCAAGGTCAGAGCGATGTCATGCAAACAGACTGATGTCATACAAGCTCCGACTGATGTTATACAAGTTCAGACAGATGTCATGCAAGGGTCAGACTGATGTCATACAAGCTCCGACTGATGTCATACAAGACTCAGACTGATGTCATACAAGCTCAGAGCAATTTCATGCAAGCTCAGACCGATGTCATACAAGCTAAGACTGATGTCATACAATTCCGACTAATGTCATACAAGCTCCGACTGATGTCAGACAAGCTCAGACTGATGTCATACAAGCTCAGACTGATGTCATACAAGTTCCGACTGATGTCATACAAGCTCAGACTGATGTCATACATGTTCCGACTAATGTCATACAAGCTCAGACTGATGTCATGTAAGCTCAGACTGATGTCTACAATGCTCAGACTGAGGTCATACAAGCTCCGACTGATGTCATACAAGACTGAGACTGATGTCATACAAGCTCAGAGCAATTTCATGCAAGCTCAGACCGATGTCATACAAGCTAAGACTGATGTCATACAATTCCGACTAATGTCATACAAACTCCGACTGATGTCAGACAAGCTCAGACTGATGTCATACAAGCTCAGACTGATGTCATACAAGTTCCGACTGATGTCATACAAGCTCAGACTGATGTAAGACAAGCTCAGACTGATGTCATGCAAACAGACTAATGTCATACAAGCTCCGACTGATGTCATACAAGTTCCGACTGATGTCATACAAGCTCAGACTGATGTAAGACAAGCTCAGACTGATGTCATGCAAGGTCAGAGCGATGTCATGCAAACAGACTGATGTCATACAAGCTCCGACTGATGTTATACAAGTTCAGACAGATGTCATGCAAGGGTCAGACTGATGTCATACAAGCTCCGACTGGTCATACCAGCTTGGACTGATTTCATGCAAGCTCAGACTGATATCATGCTAACTCAGACTGATGGCATACAAGCTCAGACTGATTCCATGTAATCTCAGACTGATGTCATACAAGTTCCGACTAATGTCATACAAGCTCAGACTGATGTCATGTAAGCTCAGACTGATGTCATACAAGCTCAGACTGATGTCATACAAGTTCCGACTGATGTCATACAAGCTCAGACTGATGTCATGCAAACAGACTAATGTCATACAAGCTCAGACTGATGTCATACAAGTTCCGACTGATGTCATACAAGCTCAGACTGATGTAAGACAAGCTCAGACTGATGTCATGCAAGGTCAGAGCGATGTCATGCAAACAGACTGATGTCATACAAGCTCCGACTGGTCATACCAGCTTGGACTGATTTCATGCAAGCTCAGACTGATATCATGCTAACTCAGACTGATGGCATACAAGCTCAGACTGATTCCATGTAATCTCAGACTGATGTCATACAAGTTCCGACTAATGTCATACAAGCTCAGACTGATGTCATGTAAGCTCAGACTGATGTCATACAAGCTCAGACTGATGTCATACAAGTTCCGACTGATGTCATACAAGCTCAGACTGATGTCATGCAAACAGACTAATGTCATACAAGCTCAGACTGATGTCATACAAGTTCCGACTGATGTCATACAAGCTCAGACTGATGTAAGACAAGCTCAGACTGATGTCATGCAAGGTCAGAGCGATGTCATGCAAACAGACTGATGTCATACAAGCTCCGACTGATGTTATACAAGTTCAGACAGATGTCATGCAAGGGTCAGACTGATGTCATACAAGCTCCGACTGGTCATACCACCTCCGACTGATTTCATGCAAGCTCAGACTGATATCATGCTAACTCAGACTGATGGCATACAAGCTCAGACTGATTCCATGTAATCTCAGACTGATGTCATACAAGCTCAGACTGATGTAAGACAAGCTCAGACTGATGTTATATAAGCTCCGACTGATGTCATACAAGCTCAGACTGATGTCATACAAGCTCCGACTGATGTCATGCAGCTCAGACTGATGTCATACAAGCTCAGACTGATGTCATACAAGCTCAGAGCGATGTCATGCAAGCTCAGACTGATGTCATACAAACTAAGACTGATGTCATACAAGCTCAGACTGATGTCATACAAGTTCCGACTAATGTCATACAAGCTCAGACTGATGTCATGTAAGCTCAGACTGATGTCTATAATGCTCAGACTGAGGTCATACAAGCTCCGACTGATGTCATACAAGACTCAGACTGATGTCATACAAGCTCAGAGCAATTTCATGCAAGCTCAGACCGATGTCATACAAGCTAAGACTGATGTCATACAATTCCGACTAATGTCATACAAGCTCCGACTGATATTCATACAAGCTCAGACTGATGTCATACAAGCTCAGACTGATGTCATGTAAGCTCAGACTGATGTCTACAATGCTCAGACTGAGGTCATACAAGCTCCACCTGATGTCATGCCAGCTCCGACTGATGTCATACAATTTCCGACTGATGTCAGACAAGCTCAGACTGATGTCATACAAGCTCAGACTGATCTCATACAAGTTCCGACTGATATCATACAAGTTTCGACTGATGTCAGACAAGCTCAGACTGATGTCATACAAGCTCAGACTGATGTCATACAAGTTCCGACTGATGTCATACAAGCTCAGACTGATGTAAGACAAGCTCAGTCTGATGTCATGCAAGCTCAGACTGATGTCATGCAAACAGACTGATGTCATACAAAGCTCAGACTGATGTCATACAAGCTCCGACTGATGTCATACAAGTCCGACTGATGTCATATAAGCTCCGACTGATGTCATACAAGCTCAGACTGATGTCATACAAGCTCAGACTGATGTCATACAAGCTCAGACTGATGTCATGCAAACTCCGACTGATGTCATACAAGCTCAGACTGATTTCATACAAGCTCTGACTGATGTCATACAAGCTCAGACTGATGTCATGCTAACTCAGACTGATGGCATACAAGCTCAGACTGATGTCATGTAATCTCAGACTGATGTCATACAAGCTGAGACTGATATCATAAAAGGCTCAGACTGGTGTCATACAAGATCAGACTGATGTAAGACAGGCTCAGACTGATGTTATATAAGCTCCGCCTGATGTCATACAAGCTCAGACTGATGTCGTACAATCTCCGACTGATGTCATGCAAGCTCAGACTGACGTCATGCATGCTCAGACTGATGTCATACAAGCTCAGACTGATGCCATACAAGCTCAGACTGATGTCATACAAGTTCCGACTAATGTCATACAAGTTCAGACTGATGTCATGTAAGCTCAGACTGATGTCTACAATGCTCAGACTGAGGTCATACAAGCTCCAACTGATGTCATACCAGCTCCGACTGATGTCATACAAGTTCCGACTGATGTCAGACAAGCTCAGACTGATGTCATACAAGCTCAGACTGAAGTCATACAAGTTCTGACTGATGTCATACAAGTTCCGACTGATGTCAGACAAGCTCAGACTGATGTCATACAAGCTCAGACTGATGTGATAGAAGTTCCGACTGATGTCATACAAGCTCAGACTGATGTAAGACAAGCTCAGACTGATGTCATGCAAGCTCAGACTGATGTCATGCAAACAGACTGATGTCATACAAGCTCCGACTGATGTCATACAAGTTCAGACTGATGTCATGCAAGGCTCAGACTGATGTCATACAAAGCTCAGACTGATGTCATACACGCTCAGACTGATGTCATGTAAGCTCAGACTGATGTCATTCAAGCTCCGACTGATGTCATGGAAGCTCAGACTGATGTCATGCAAACAGACTAATGCCATACAAGCTCCAACTGATGTCACACAAGCTCAGACTGATGTCATGCAAACTCAGACTGATGTCTATAAGTACGACTGATGTCATATCAGCTGAGACATGTCATACAAGGCTCTGACTGATGTCATACAAGCTCAGACATGTCATACAAGGCTCAGACTGATGTCATACAAGCTCAGACTGATGTCATACAAGTTCCGACTGATGTCATACAAGCTCATACTGATGTCATGTAAGCTCAGACTGATGTCTACAATGCTCAGACTGAGGTCATACAAGCTCCGACTGATGTCATACAAGACTCAGACTGATGTCATACAAGCTCAGAGCAATTTCATGCAAGCTCAGACCGATGTCATACAAGCTAAGACTGATGTCATACAATTCCGACTAATGTCATACAAGCTCCGACTGATGTCAGACAAGCTCAGACTGATGTCATACAAGCTCAGACTGATGTCATACAAGTTCCGACTGATGTCATACAAGCTCAGACTGATGTAAGACAAGCTCAGATTGATGTCATGCAAACAGACTAATTTCATACAAGCTCCGACTGATGTCATACAAGTTCCGACTGATGTCATACAAGCTCAGACTGATGTAAGACAAGCTCAGACTGATGTCATGCAAGGTCAGAGCGATGTCATGCAAACAGACTGATGTCATACAAGCTCCGACTGATGTTATACAAGTTCAGGCAGATGTCATGCAAGGGTCAGACTGATGTCATACAAGCTCCGACTGGTCATACCAGCTTGGACTGATTTCATGCAAGCTCAGACTGATATCATGCTAACTCAGACTGATGGCATACAAGCTAAGACTGATTCCATGTAATCTCAGACTGATGTCATACAAGCTCAGACTGATGTCATACAAGTTCCGACTGATGTCATACAAGCTCAGACTGATGTAAGACAAGCTCAGACTGATGTCATGCAAACAGACTAATGTCATACAAGCTCCGACTGATGTCATACAAGTTCCGAATGATGTCATACAAGCTCAGACTGATTTAAGACAAGCTCAGACTGATGTCATGCAAGGTCAGAGCGATGTCATGCAAACAGACTGATGTCATACAAGCTCCGACTGATGTTATACAAGTTCAGACAGATGTCATGCAAGGGTCAGACTGATGTCATACAAGCTCCGACTGGTCATACCAGCTTGGACTGATTTCATGCAAGCTCAGACTGATATCATGCTAACTCAGACTGATGGCATACAAGCTCAGACTGATTCCATGTAATCTCAGACTGATGTCATACAAGTTCCGACTAATGTCATACAAGCTCAGACTGATGTCATGTAAGCTCAGACTGATGTCTACAATGCTCAGACTGAGATCATACAAGCTCCGACTGATGTCATACAAGATTCAGACTGATGTCATACAAGCTCAGAGCAATTTCATGCAAGCTCAGACCGATGTCATACAAGCTAAGACTGATGTCATACAAATCCGACTAATGTCATACAAGCTCCGACTGATGTCAGACAAGCTCAGACTGATGTCATACAAGCTCAGACTGATGTCATACAAGTTCCGACTGATGTCATACAAGCTCAGACTGATGTCATACAAGTTCCGACTAATGTCATACAAGCTCAGACTGATGTCATGTAAGCTCAGACTGATGTCTACAATGCTCAGACTGAGGTCATACAAGCTCCGACTGATGTCATACAAGACTCAGACTGATGTCATACAAGCTCAGAGCAATTTCATGCAAGCTCAGACCGATGTCATACAAGCTAAGACTGATGTCATACAATTCCGACTAATGTCATACAAGCTCCGACTGATGTCAGACAAGCTCAGACTGATGTCATACAAGCTCAGACTGATGTCATACAAGTTCCGACTGATGTCATACAAGCTCAGACTGATGTAAGACAAGCTCAGACTGATGTCATGCAAACAGACTAATGTCATACAAGCTCCGACTGATGTCATACAAGTTCCGACTGATGTCATACAAGCTCAGACTGATGTAAGACAAGCTCAGACTGATGTCATGCAAGGTCAGAGCGATGTCATGCAAACAGACTGATGTCATACAAGCTCCGACTGATGTTATACAAGTTCAGACAGATGTCATGCAAGGGTCAGACTGATGTCATACAAGCTCCGACTGGTCATACCAGCTTGGACTGATTTCATGCAAGCTCAGACTGATATCATGCTAACTCAGACTGATGGCATACAAGCTCAGACTGATTCCATGTAATCTCAGACTGATGTCATACAAGTTCCGACTAATGTCATACAAGCTCAGACTGATGTCATGTAAGCTCAGACTGATGTCATACAAGCTCAGACTGATGTCATACAAGTTCCGACTGATGTCATACAAGCTCAGACTGATGTCATGCAAACAGACTAATGTCATACAAGCTCCGACTGATGTCATACAAGTTCCGACTGATGTCATACAAGCTCAGACTGATGTAAGACAAGCTCAGACTGATGTCATGCAAGGTCAGAGCGATGTCATGCAAACAGACTGATGTCATACAAGCTCCGACTGATGTTATACAAGTTCAGCCAGATGTCATGCAAGGGTCAGACTGATGTCATGCAAGCTCCGACTGGTCATACCACCTCCGACTGATTTCATGCAAGCTCAGACTGATATCATGCTAACTCAGACTGATGGCATACAAGCTCAGACTGATTCCATGTAATCTCAGACTGATGTAATACAAGCTCAGACTGATGTCATACAAGTTCCGACTGATGTCATACAAGCTCAGACTGATGTAAGACAAGCTCAGACTGATGTCATGCAAACTAAGACTGATGTCATACAAGCTCAGACTGATGTCATACAAGTTCCGACTAATGTCATACAAGCTCAGACTGATGTCATGTAAGCTCAGACTGATGTCTATAATGCTCAGACTGAGGTCATACAAGCTCCGACTGATGTCATACAAGACTCAGACTGATGTCATACAAGCTCAGAGCAATTTCATGCAAGCTCAGACCGATGTCATACAAGCTAAGACTGATGTCATACAATTCCGACTAATGTCATACAAGCTCCGACTGATATTCATACAAGCTCAGACTGATGTCATACAAGCTCAGACTGATGTCATGTAAGCTCAGACTGATGTCTACAATGCTCAGACTGAGGTCATACAAGCTCCACCTGATGTCATGCCAGCTCCGACTGATGTCATACAATTTCCGACTGATGTCAGACAAGCTCAGACTGATGTCATACAAGCTCAGACTGATCTCATACAAGTTCCGACTGATATCATACAAGTTTCGACTGATGTCAGACAAGCTCAGACTGATGTCATACAAGCTCAGACTGATGTCATACAAGTTCCGACTGATGTCATACAAGCTCAGACTGATGTAAGACAAGCTCAGTCTGATGTCATGCAAGCTCAGACTGATGTCATGCAAACAGACTGATGTCATACAAAGCTCAGACTGATGTCATACAAGCTCCGACTGATGTCATACAAGTCCGACTGATGTCATATAAGCTCCGACTGATGTCATACAAGCTCAGACTGATGTCATACAAGCTCAGACTGATGTCATACAAGCTCAGACTGATGTCATGCAAACTCCGACTGATGTCATACAAGCTCAGACTGATTTCATACAAGCTCTGACTGATGTCATACAAGCTCAGACTGATGTCATGCTAACTCAGACTGATGGCATACAAGCTCAGACTGATGTCATGTAATCTCAGACTGATGTCATACAAGCTGAGACTGATATCATAAAAGGCTCAGACTGGTGTCATACAAGATCAGACTGATGTAAGACAGGCTCAGACTGATGTTATATAAGCTCCGCCTGATGTCATACAAGCTCAGACTGATGTCGTACAATCTCCGACTGATGTCATGCAAGCTCAGACTGACGTCATGCATGCTCAGACTGATGTCATACAAGCTCAGACTGATGCCATACAAGCTCAGACTGATGTCATACAAGTTCCGACTAATGTCATACAAGTTCAGACTGATGTCATGTAAGCTCAGACTGATGTCTACAATGCTCAGACTGAGGTCATACAAGCTCCAACTGATGTCATACCAGCTCCGACTGATGTCATACAAGTTCCGACTGATGTCAGACAAGCTCAGACTGATGTCATACAAGCTCAGACTGAAGTCATACAAGTTCTGACTGATGTCATACAAGTTCCGACTGATGTCAGACAAGCTCAGACTGATGTCATACAAGCTCAGACTGATGTGATAGAAGTTCCGACTGATGTCATACAAGCTCAGACTGATGTAAGACAAGCTCAGACTGATGTCATGCAAGCTCAGACTGATGTCATGCAAACAGACTGATGTCATACAAGCTCCGACTGATGTCATACAAGTTCAGACTGATGTCATGCAAGGCTCAGACTGATGTCATACAAAGCTCAGACTGATGTCATACACGCTCAGACTGATGTCATGTAAGCTCAGACTGATGTCATTCAAGCTCCGACTGATGTCATGGAAGCTCAGACTGATGTCATGCAAACAGACTAATGCCATACAAGCTCCAACTGATGTCACACAAGCTCAGACTGATGTCATGCAAACTCAGACTGATGTCTATAAGTACGACTGATGTCATATCAGCTGAGACATGTCATACAAGGCTCTGACTGATGTCATACAAGCTCAGACATGTCATACAAGGCTCAGACTGATGTCATACAAGCTCAGACTGATGTCATACAAGTTCCGACTGATGTCATACAAGCTCATACTGATGTCATGTAAGCTCAGACTGATGTCTACAATGCTCAGACTGAGGTCATACAAGCTCCGACTGATGTCATACAAGACTCAGACTGATGTCATACAAGCTCAGAGCAATTTCATGCAAGCTCAGACCGATGTCATACAAGCTAAGACTGATGTCATACAATTCCGACTAATGTCATACAAGCTCCGACTGATGTCAGACAAGCTCAGACTGATGTCATACAAGCTCAGACTGATGTCATACAAGTTCCGACTGATGTCATACAAGCTCAGACTGATGTAAGACAAGCTCAGATTGATGTCATGCAAACAGACTAATTTCATACAAGCTCCGACTGATGTCATACAAGTTCCGACTGATGTCATACAAGCTCAGACTGATGTAAGACAAGCTCAGACTGATGTCATGCAAGGTCAGAGCGATGTCATGCAAACAGACTGATGTCATACAAGCTCCGACTGATGTTATACAAGTTCAGGCAGATGTCATGCAAGGGTCAGACTGATGTCATACAAGCTCCGACTGGTCATACCAGCTTGGACTGATTTCATGCAAGCTCAGACTGATATCATGCTAACTCAGACTGATGGCATACAAGCTAAGACTGATTCCATGTAATCTCAGACTGATGTCATACAAGCTCAGACTGATGTCATACAAGTTCCGACTGATGTCATACAAGCTCAGACTGATGTAAGACAAGCTCAGACTGATGTCATGCAAACAGACTAATGTCATACAAGCTCCGACTGATGTCATACAAGTTCCGAATGATGTCATACAAGCTCAGACTGATTTAAGACAAGCTCAGACTGATGTCATGCAAGGTCAGAGCGATGTCATGCAAACAGACTGATGTCATACAAGCTCCGACTGATGTTATACAAGTTCAGACAGATGTCATGCAAGGGTCAGACTGATGTCATACAAGCTCCGACTGGTCATACCAGCTTGGACTGATTTCATGCAAGCTCAGACTGATATCATGCTAACTCAGACTGATGGCATACAAGCTCAGACTGATTCCATGTAATCTCAGACTGATGTCATACAAGTTCCGACTAATGTCATACAAGCTCAGACTGATGTCATGTAAGCTCAGACTGATGTCTACAATGCTCAGACTGAGATCATACAAGCTCCGACTGATGTCATACAAGATTCAGACTGATGTCATACAAGCTCAGAGCAATTTCATGCAAGCTCAGACCGATGTCATACAAGCTAAGACTGATGTCATACAAATCCGACTAATGTCATACAAGCTCCGACTGATGTCAGACAAGCTCAGACTGATGTCATACAAGCTCAGACTGATGTCATACAAGTTCCGACTGATGTCATACAAGCTCAGACTGATGTCATACAAGTTCCGACTAATGTCATACAAGCTCAGACTGATGTCATGTAAGCTCAGACTGATGTCTACAATGCTCAGACTGAGGTCATACAAGCTCCGACTGATGTCATACAAGACTCAGACTGATGTCATACAAGCTCAGAGCAATTTCATGCAAGCTCAGACCGATGTCATACAAGCTAAGACTGATGTCATACAATTCCGACTAATGTCATACAAGCTCCGACTGATGTCAGACAAGCTCAGACTGATGTCATACAAGCTCAGACTGATGTCATACAAGTTCCGACTGATGTCATACAAGCTCAGACTGATGTAAGACAAGCTCAGACTGATGTCATGCAAACAGACTAATGTCATACAAGCTCCGACTGATGTCATACAAGTTCCGACTGATGTCATACAAGCTCAGACTGATGTAAGACAAGCTCAGACTGATGTCATGCAAGGTCAGAGCGATGTCATGCAAACAGACTGATGTCATACAAGCTCCGACTGATGTTATACAAGTTCAGACAGATGTCATGCAAGGGTCAGACTGATGTCATACAAGCTCCGACTGGTCATACCAGCTTGGACTGATTTCATGCAAGCTCAGACTGATATCATGCTAACTCAGACTGATGGCATACAAGCTCAGACTGATTCCATGTAATCTCAGACTGATGTCATACAAGTTCCGACTAATGTCATACAAGCTCAGACTGATGTCATGTAAGCTCAGACTGATGTCATACAAGCTCAGACTGATGTCATACAAGTTCCGACTGATGTCATACAAGCTCAGACTGATGTCATGCAAACAGACTAATGTCATACAAGCTCCGACTGATGTCATACAAGTTCCGACTGATGTCATACAAGCTCAGACTGATGTAAGACAAGCTCAGACTGATGTCATGCAAGGTCAGAGCGATGTCATGCAAACAGACTGATGTCATACAAGCTCCGACTGATGTTATACAAGTTCAGCCAGATGTCATGCAAGGGTCAGACTGATGTCATGCAAGCTCCGACTGGTCATACCACCTCCGACTGATTTCATGCAAGCTCAGACTGATATCATGCTAACTCAGACTGATGGCATACAAGCTCAGACTGATTCCATGTAATCTCAGACTGATGTAATACAAGCTCAGACTGATGTCATACAAGTTCCGACTGATGTCATACAAGCTCAGACTGATGTAAGACAAGCTCAGACTGATGTCATGCAAACAGACTAATGTCATACAAGCTCCGAGTGATGTCATACAAGTTCCGACTGATGTCATACAAGCTCAGACTGATGTAAGACAAGCTCAGACTGAAGTCATGCAAGGTCAGAGCGATGTCATGCAAACAGACTGATGTCATACAAGCTCCGACTGATGTTATACAAGTTCAGACAGATGTCATGCAAGGGTCAGACTGATGTCATACAAGCTCCGACTGGTCATACCAGCTTGGACTGATTTCATGCAAGCTCAGACTGATATCATGCTAACTCAGACTGATGGCATACAAGCTCAGACTGATTCCATGTAATCTCAGACTGATGTCATACAAGCTCAGACTGATGTAAGACAAGCTCAGACTGATGTTATATAAGCTCCGACTGATGTCATACAAGCTCAGACTGATGTCATACAAGCTCCGACTGATGTCATGCAGCTCAGACTGATGTCATACAAGCTCAGACTGATGTCATACAAGCTCAGAGCGATGTCATGCAAGCTCAGACTGATGTCATACAAGCTAAGACTGATGTCATACAAGCTCAGACTGATGTCATACAAGTTCCGACTAATGTCATACAAGCTCAGACTGATGTCATGTAAGCTCAGACTGATGTCTATAATGCTCAGACTGAGGTCATACAAGCTCCGACTGATGTCATACAAGACTCAGACTGATGTCATACAAGCTCAGAGCAATTTCATGCAAGCTCAGACCGATGTCATACAAGCTAAGACTGATGTCATACAATTCCGACTAATGTCATACAAGCTCCGACTGATATTCATACAAGCTCAGACTGATGTCATACAAGCTCAGACTGATGTCATGTAAGCTCAGACTGATGTCTACAATGCTCAGACTGAGGTCATACAAGCTCCACCTGATGTCATGCCAGCTCCGACTGATGTCATACAATTTCCGACTGATGTCGGACAAGCTCAGACTGATGTCATACAAGCTCAGACTGATCTCATACAAGTTCCGACTGATATCATACAAGTTTCGACTGATGTCAGACAAGCTCAGACTGATGTCATACAAGCTCAGACTGATGTCATACAAGTTCCGACTGATGTCATACAAGCTCAGACTGATGTAAGACAAGCTCAGACTGATGTCATGCAAGCTCAGACTGATGTCATGCAAACAGACTGATGTCATACAAAGCTCAGACTGATGTCATACAAGCTCCGACTGATGTCATACAAGTCCGACTGATGTCATATAAGCTCCGACTGATGTCATACAAGCTCAGACTGATGTCATACAAGCTCAGACTGATGTCATACAAGCTCAGACTGATGTCATGCAAACTCCGACTGATGTCATACAAGCTCAGACTGATGTCATACAAGCTCTGACTGATGTCATGCAAGCTCAGACTGATGTCATGCTAACTCAGACTGATGGCATACAAGCTCAGACTGATGTCATGTAATCTCAGACTGATGTCATACAAGCTCAGACTGATGTCATAAAAGGCTCAGACTGATGTCATACAAGCTCCGCCTGATGTAAGACAGGCTCAGACTGATGTTACATAAGCTCCGCCTGATGTCATACAAGCTCAGACTGATGTCGTACAATCTCCGACTGATGTCATGCAAGCTCAGACTGATGTCATGCATGCTCAGACTGATGTCATACAAGCTCAGACTGATGTCATACAAGCTCAGACTGATGTCATACAAGTTCCGACTAATGTCATACAAGTTCAGACTGATGTCATGTAAGCTCAGACTGATGTCTACAATGCTCAGACTGAGGTCATACAAGCTCCAACTGATGTCATACCAGCTCCGACTGATGTCATACAAGTTCCGACTGATGTCAGACATGCTCAGACTGATGTCATACAAGCTCAGACTGAAGTCATACAAGGTCTGACTGATGTCATACAAGTTCCGACTGATGTCAGACAAGCTCAGACTGATGTCATACAAGTTCCGACTAATGTCATACAAGTTCAGACTGATGTCATGTAAGCTCAGACTGATGTCTACAATGCTCAGACTGAGGTCATACAAGCTCCAACTGATGTCATACCAGCTCCGACTGATGTCATACGTTCCGACTGATGTCAGACAAGCTCAGACTGATGTCATACAAGCTCAGACTGAAGTCATACAAGTTCTGACTGATGTCATACAAGTTCTGACTGATGTCAGACAAGCTCAGACTGATGTCATACAAGCTCAGACTGATGTGATAGAAGTTCCGACTGATGTCATACAAGCTCAGACTGATGTAAGACAAGCTCAGACTGATGTCATGCAAGCTCAGACTGATGTCATGCAAACAGACTGATGTCATACAAGCTCCGACTGATGTCATACAAGTTCAGACTGATGTCATGCAAGGCTCAGACTGATGTCATACAAAGCTCAGACTGATGTCATACACGCTCAGACTGATGTCATGTAAGCTCAGACTGATGTCATACAAGCTCCGACTGATGTCATGGAAGCTCAGACTGATGTCATGCAAACAGACTAATGCCATACAAGCTCCAACTGATGTCATACAAGCTCAGACTGATGTCATGCAAACTCAGACTGATGTCTATAAGCTCCGACTGATGTCATATCAGCTGAGACATGTCATACAAGACTCAGACTGATGTCATACAAGCTCAGACATGTCATACAAGGCTCAGACTGATGTCATACAAGCTCAGAGCGATGTCATGCAAGCTCAGACTGATGTTATATAAGCTCCGACTGATGTCATGCAAGCTCAGACTGATGTCATACAAGCTCCAACTGATGTCATACAAGCTCCGACTGATGTCATGCAAGCTCAGACTGATGTCATACAATGCTCCGACTGATGTCATACAAGCTCCGACTGATGTCACAAGCTCAGACTGATGTCATACAAGCTCCGACTGATGTCATGCAACCTCAGACTGATGTCATGCAAGCAGACTAATGTCATACAAGCTCCGACTGATGTCATACAAGCTCAGACTGAGGTCATGCAAACTCAGACTGATGTCTATAAGTTCCGACTGATGTCATACAAGCTGAGACATGTCATACAAGGCTCAGACTGATGTTAAACAAGCTCAGACATGTCATACAAGGCTCAGACAGAAGTCATACAAGCTCAGAGCGATGTCATACAATGCTCAGACTGATGTCATACAAGCTTCGACTGGTCATACCACCTCCGACTGATTTCATGCAAGCTCAGACTGATATCATGCCAACTCAGACTGATGCCATGTAATCTCAGACTGATGTCATACAAGCTCAGACTGATGTAAGACAAGCTCAGACTGATGTTATATAAGCTCAGACTGATGTCATACACGCTCCGACTGATGTCATACAAGTTCCGACTGATGTCATATAAGCTCCGACTGATGTCATGCAAGCTCAGACTGATGTCATACAAGCTCAGACTGATGTCATACAAGCTCAGACTGATGTCATGCAAGCTCAGACTGATGTCATACAAGCTCCGACTGATGTCATGGAAGCTCAGACTGATGTCATGCAAACAGACTAATGCCATACAAGCTCCAACTGATGTCATACAAGCTCACACTGATGTCATGCAAACTCAGACTGATGTCTATAAGCTCCGACTGATGTCATATCAGCTGAGACATGTCATACAAGGCTCAGACTGATGTCATACAAGCTCAGACATGTCATACAAGGCTCAGACTGATGTCATACAAGCTCAGAGCGATGTCATGCAAGCTCAGACTGATGTCATACAAGCTCCGACTGATGTCATGCAAACAGACTAATGTCATACAAGCTCCGACTGATGTCATACAAGCTCAGACTGAGGTCATGCAAACTCAGACTGATGTCTATAAGTTCCGACTGATGTCATACAAGCTGAGACATGTCATACAAGGCTCAGACTGATGTTAAACAAGCTCAGACATGTCATACAAGGCTCAGACAGAAGTCATACAAGCTCAGAGCGATGTCATACAAGCTCCGACTGATGTCAGACAAGCTCCGACTGATGTCAGACAAGCTCCGACTGATGTCATACAAGCTCAGACTGATGTCATACAAGCTCAGACTGATGTCATACAATGCTCAGACTGATGTCATACAAGCTCCGACGGGTCATACCAGCTTGGACTGATTTCAATGAAGCTCAGACTGATATCATGCTAACTCAGACTGATGTCATACAAGCTCAGACTGATTCCATGTAATCTCAGACTGATGTCATACAAGCTCAGACTGATGTAAGACAAGCTCAGACTGATGTCATACAAGTTCCGACTAATATCATACAAGCTCAGACTGATGTCATGTAAGCTCAGACTGATGTCTATAATGCTCAGACTGAGGTCATACAAGCTCCGACTGATGTCATACAAGACTCAGACTGATGTCATACAAGCTCAGAGCAATTTCATGCAAGCTCAGACTGATGTTATATAAGCTCAGACTGATGTCATACAATTCCGACTAATGTCATACAAGCTCCGACTGATATTCATACAAGCTCAGACTGATGTCATACAAGCTCAGACTGATGTCATGTAAGCGCAGACTGATGTCTACAATGCTCAGACTGAGGTCATACAAGCTCCACCTGATGTCATGCCAGCTCCGACTGATGTCATACAATTTCCGACTGATGTCAGACAAGCTCAGACTGATGTCATACAAGCTCAGACTGATCTCATACAAGTTCCGACTGATGTCATACAAGCTCAGACTGATGTCAGACAAGCTCAGACTGATGTCATACAAGCTCAGACTGATGTCATACAAGTTCCGACTGATGTCATACAAGCTCAGACTGATGTAAGACAAGCTCAGACTGATGTCATGCAAGCTCAGACTGATGTCATGCAAACAGACTGATGTCATACAAAGCTCAGACTTATGTCATACACGCTCCGACTGATGCCATACAAGTTCCGACTGATGTCATATAAGCTCCGACTGATGTCATACAAGCTCAGACTGATGTCATACAAGCTCAGACTGATGTCATACAAGCTCAGACTGATGTCATGTAAGCTGAGACTGATGCCATACAAGCTCCGACTGATGTCATGCAAGCTCAGACTGATGTCATGCATGCTCAGACTGATGTCAAACAAGCTCAGACTGATGTCATACACGCTCCAACTGATGTCATACCAGCTCCGACTGATGTCATACAAGTTCCGACTGATGTCAGACAAGCTCCGCCTGATGTCATACAAGCTCAGACTGATGTCGTACAATCTCCGACTGATGTCATGCAAGCTCAGACTGATGTCATGCATGCTCAGACTGATGTCATACAAGCTCAGACTGATGTCATACTAGCTCAGACTGATGTCATACAAGTTCCGACTGATGTCATACAAGCTCAGACTGATGTAAGACAAGCTCAGACTGATGTCATGCAAGCTCAGACTGATGTCATACAAGTTCAGACTGATATCATGCAAGGCTCAGACTGATGACATACAAAGCTCAGACTGATGACATACACGCTCCGACTGATGTCATACAAGTTCCGACTGATGTCACATAAGCTCAGACTGATGTCATGCAAGCTCAGACTGATGTCATACAAGCTCAGACTGATGTCATGTAAGCTCAGACTGATGTCATACAAGCTCCGACTGATGTCATGGAAGCTCAGACTGATGTCATGCAAACAGACTAATGCCATACAAGCTCAGACTGATGTCATACAAGCTCAGACAGATGTCATACAAGCTGAGACATGTCATACAAGGCTCAGACTGATGTTAAACAAGCTCAGACATGTCATACAAGGCTCAGACAGAAGTCATACAAGCTCAGAGCGATGTCATACAAGCCCGACTGATGTCAGACAAGCTCCGAATGATGTCAGACAAGCTCCGATTGATGTCATACAAGCTCAGACTGATGTCATACAATGCTCAGACTGATGTCATACAAGCTCCAACTGGTCATACCACCTCCGACTGATTTCATGCAAGCTCAGACTGATATCATGCTAACTCAGACTGATGGCATACAAGCTCAGACTGATGCCAAGTAATCTCAGACTGATGTCATACAAGCTCAGGCTGATGTAAGACAAGCTCAGACTGATGTTATATAAGCTCCGACTGATGTCATACAAGCTCAGACTGATGTCATACAAGCTCCGACTGATGTCATGCAGCTCAGACTGATGTCATGCATGCTCAGACTGATGACATACAAGCTCAGACTGATGTCATACAAGTTCCGACTAATGTCATACAAGCTCAGACTGATGTCATGTAAGCTCAGACTGATGTCTACAATGCTCAGACTGAGGTCATACAAGCTCCGACTGATGTCATACAAGACTCAGACTGATGTCATACAAGCTCAGAGCAATTTCATGCAAGCTCAGACCGATGTCATACAAGCTAAGACTGATGTCATACAATTCCGACTAATGTCATACAAGCTCCGACTGATGTCAGACAAGCTCAGACTGATGTCATACAAGCTCAGACTGATGTCATACAAGTTCCGACTGATGTCATACAAGCTCAGACTGATGTAAGACAAGCTCAGACTGAGGTCATGCAAACAGACTAATGTCATACAAGCTCCGACTGATGTCATACAACTTCCGACTGATGTCATACAAGCTCAGACTGATGTAAGACAAGCTCAGACTGATGTCATGCAAGGTCAGAGCGATGTCATGCAAACAGACTGATGTCATACAACTCCGACTGATGTCATACAAGTTCAGACAGATGTCATGCAAGGGTCAGACTGATGTCATACAAGCTCCGACTGGTCATAACAGCTTGGACTGATTTCATGCAAGCTCAGACTGATATCATGCTAACTCAGACTGATGGCATACAAGCTCAGACTGATTCCATGTAATCTCAGACTGATGTCATACAAGCTCAGACTGATGTAAGACAAGCTCAGACTGATGTTATATAAGCTCCGACTGATGTCATACAAGCTCAGACTGATGTCATACAAGCTCCGACTGATGTCATGCAGCTCAGACTGATGTCATACAAGCTCAGACTGATGTCATACAAGCTCAGAGCGATGTCATGCAAGCTCAGACTGATGTCATACAAGCTAAGACTGATGTCATACAAGCTCAGACTGATGTCATACAAGTTCCGACTAATGTCATACAAGCTCAGACTGATGTCATGTAAGCTCAGACTGATGTCTATAATGCTCAGACTGAGGTCATACAAGCTCCGACTGATGTCATACAAGACTCAGACTGATGTCATACAAGCTCAGAGCAATTTCATGCAAGCTCAGACCGATGTCATACAAGCTAAGACTGATGTCATACAATTCTGACTAATATCATACAAGCTGCGACTGATATTCATACAAGCTCAGACTGATGTCATACAAGCTCAGACTGATGTCATGTAAGCTCAGACTGATGTCTACAATGCTCAGACTGAGGTCATACAAGCTCCAACTGATGTCATGCCAGCTCCGACTGATGTCATACAAGTTCCGACTGATGTCAGACAAGCTCAGACTGATGTCATACAAGCTCAGACTGATGTCATACAATTTCCGACTGATGTCATACAAGCTCAGACAGATGTAAGACAAGCTCAGACTGATGTCATGCAAGCTCAGACTGATGTCATGCAAACAGACTGATGTCATACAAAGCTCAGACTGATGTCATACACGCTCCGACTTATGTCATACAAGTTCCGACTGATGTCATATAAGCTCCGACTGATGTCATACAAGCTCAGACTGATGTCATACAAGCTCAGACTGATGTCATACAAGCTCAGACTGATGTCATGTAAGCTCAGACTGATGTCATGCAAGCTCCGACTGATGTCATGCAAGCTCAGACTGATGTCATGCATGTTCAGACTGATGTCATACAAGCTCAGACTGATGTCATACAAGCTCAGACTGATGTCATACAAGTTCAGACTGATGTCATGCAAGGCTCAACTGATGTCATACCAGCTCCGACTGATGTCATACAAGTTCCGACTGATGTCAGACAAGCTCCGGCTGATGTCATACAAGCTCAGACTGATGTCGTACAATCTCCGACTGATGTCATGCAAGCTCAGACTGATGTCATGCATGCTCAGACTGATGTCATACAAGCTCAGACTGATGTCATACTAGCTCAGACTGATGTCATACAAGTTCCGACTAATGTCATACAAGTTCAGACTGATGTCATGTAAGCTCAGACTGATGTCTACAATGCTCAGACTGAGGTCATACAAGCTCCAACTGATGTCATACCAGCTCAGACTGATGTCATACAAGCTCAGACTGAAGTCATACAAGTTCTGACTGATGTCATACAAGTTCCGACTGATGTCAGACAAGCTCAGACTGATGTCATACAAGCTCAGACTGATGTGATAGAAGTTCCGACTGATGTCATACAAGCTCAGACTGATGTAAGACAAGCTCAGACTGATGTCATGCAAGCTCAGACTGATGTCATGCAAACAGACTGATGTCATACAAGCTCCGACTGATGTCATACAAGTTCAGACTGATGTCATACAAAGCTCAGACTGATGTCATACACGCTCAGACTGATGTCATGTAAGCTCAGACTGATGTCATACAAGCTCCGACTGATGTCATGGAAGCTCAGACTGATGTCATGCAAACAGACTAATGCCATACAAGCTCCAACTGATGTCATACAAGCTCAGACTGATGTCATGCAAACTCAGACTGATGTCTATAAGCTCCGACTGATGTCATATCAGCTAAAACATGTCATACAAGGCTCAGACTGATGTCATACAAGCTCAGACATGTCATACAAGGCTCAGACTGATGTCATACAAGCTCAGAGCGATGTCATGCAAGCTCAGACTGATGTTATATAAGCTCCGACTGATGTCATGCAAGCTCAGACTGATGTCATACAAGCTCAGACTGATGTCATACAAGCTCAGACTGATGTCATGTAAGCTGACACTGATGCCATACAAGCTCCGACTGATGTCATGCAAGCTCAGACTGATGTCATGCATGCTCAGACTGATGTCAAACAAGCTCAGACTGATGTCATACACGCTCCAACTGATGTCATACCAGCTCCGACTGATGTCATACAAGTTCCGACTGATGTCAGACAAGCTCCGCCTGATGTCATACAAGCTCAGACTGATGTCGTACAATCTCCGACTAATATCATACAAGCTCCGACTGCTATTCATACAAGCTCAGACTGATGTCATACAAGCTCAGACTGATGTCATGTAAGCTCAGACTGATGTCTACAATGCTCAGACTGAGGTCATACAAGCTCCAACTGATGTCATGCCAGCTCCGACTGATGTCATACAAGTTCCGACTGATGTCAGACAAGCTCAGACTGATGTCATACAAGCTCAGACTGATGTCATACAATTTCCGACTGATGTCATACAAGCTCAGACAGATGTAAGACAAGCTCAGACTGATGTCATGCAAGCTCAGACTGATGTCATGCAAACAGACTGATGTCATACAAAGCTCAGACTGATGTCATACACGCTCCGACTTATGTCATACAAGTTCCGACTGATGTCATATAAGCTCCGACTGATGTCATACAAGCTCAGACTGATGTCATACAAGCTCAGACTGATGTCATGTAAGCTCAGACTGATGTCATGCAAGCTCCGACTGATGTCATGCAAGCTCAGACTGATGTCATGCATGTTCAGACTGATGTCATACAAGCTCAGACTGATGTCATACAAGCTCAGACTGATGTCATACAAGTTCAGACTGATGTCATGCAAGGCTCAGACTGATGTCATACAAAGCTCAGACTGATGTCATACACGCTCCAACTGATGTCATACCAGCTCCGACTGATGTCATACAAGTTCCGACTGATGTCAGACAAGCTCCGCCTGATGTCATACAAGCTCAGACTGATGTCGTACAATCTCCGACTGATGTCATGCAAGCTCAGACTGATGTCATGCATGCTCAGACTGATGTCATACAAGCTCAGACTGATGTCATACTAGCTCAGACTGATGTCATACAAGTTCCGACTAATGTCATACAAGTTCAGACTGATGTCATGTAAGCTCAGACTGATGTCTACAATGCTCAGACTGAGGTCATACAAGCTCCAACTGATGTCATACCAGCTCAGACTGATGTCATACAAGCTCAGACTGAAGTCATACAAGTTCTGACTGATGTCATACAAGTTCCGACTGATGTCAGACAAGCTCAGACTGATGTCATACAAGCTCAGACTGATGTGATAGAAGTTCCGACTGATGTCATACAAGCTCAGACTGATGTAAGACAAGCTCAGACTGATGTCATGCAAGCTCAGACTGATGTCATGCAAACAGACTGATGTCATACAAGCTCCGACTGATGTCATACAAGTTCAGACTGATGTCATACAAAGCTCAGACTGATGTCATACACGCTCAGACTGATGTCATGTAAGCTCAGACTGATGTCATACAAGCTCCGACTGATGTCATGGAAGCTCAGACTGATGTCATGCAAACAGACTAATGCCATACAAGCTCCAACTGATGTCATACAAGCTCAGACTGATGTCATGCAAACTCAGACTGATGTCTATAAGCTCCGACTGATGTCATATCAGCTAAAACATGTCATACAAGGCTCAGACTGATGTCATACAAGCTCAGACATGTCATACAAGGCTCAGACTGATGTCATACAAGCTCAGAGCGATGTCATGCAAGCTCAGACTGATGTTATATAAGCTCCGACTGATGTCATGCAAGCTCAGACTGATGTCATACAAGCTCAGACTGATGTCATACAAGCTCAGACTGATGTCATGTAAGCTGAGACTGATGCCATACAAGCTCCGACTGATGTCATGCAAGCTCAGACTGATGTCATGCATGCTCAGACTGATGTCAAACAAGCTCAGACTGATGTCATACACGCTCCAACTGATGTCATACCAGCTCCGACTGATGTCATACAAGTTCCGACTGATGTCAGACAAGCTCCGCCTGATGTCATACAAGCTCAGACTGATGTCGTACAATCTCCGACTGATGTCATGCAAGCTCAGACTGATGTCATGCATGCTCAGACTGATGTCATACAAGCTCAGACTGATGTCATACTAGCTCAGACTGATGTCATACAAGTTCCGACTGATGTCATACAAGCTCAGACTGATGTAAGACAAGCTCAGACTGATGTCATGCAAGCTCAGACTGATGTCATACAAGTTCAGACTGATATCATGCAAGGCTCAGACTGATGACATACAAAGCTCAGACTGATGACATACACGCTCCGACTGATGTCATACAAGTTCCGACTGATGTCACATAAGCTCAGACTGATGTCATGCAAGCTCAGACTGATGTCATACAAGCTCAGACTGATGTCATGTAAGCTCAGACTGATGTCATACAAGCTCCGACTGATGTCATGGAAGCTCAGACTGATGTCATGCAAACAGACTAATGCCATACAAGCTCAGACTGATGTCATACAAGCTCAGACAGATGTCATACAAGCTGAGACATGTCATACAAGGCTCAGACTGATGTTAAACAAGCTCAGACATGTCATACAAGGCTCAGACAGAAGTCATACAAGCTCAGAGCGATGTCATACAAGCTCCGACTGATGTCAGACAAGCTCCGATTGATGTCATACAAGCTCAGACTGATGTCATACAATGCTCAGACTGATGTCATACAAGCTCCAACTGGTCATACCACCTCCGACTGATTTCATGCAAGCTCAGACTGATATCATGCTAACTCAGACTGATGGCATACAAGCTCAGACTGATGCCAAGTAATCTCAGACTGATGTCATACAAGCTCAGGCTGATGTAAGACAAGCTCAGACTGATGTTATATAAGCTCCGACTGATGTCATACAAGCTCAGACTGATGTCATACAAGCTCCGACTGATGTCATGCAGCTCAGACTGATGTCATGCATGCTCAGACTGATGACATACAAGCTCAGACTGATGTCATACAAGTTCCGACTAATGTCATACAAGCTCAGACTGATGTAAGCTCAGACTGATGTCTACAATGCTCAGACTGAGGTCATACAAGCTCCGACTGATGTCATACAAGACTCAGACTGATGTCATACAAGCTCAGAGCAATTTCATGCAAGCTCAGACCGATGTCATACAAGCTAAGACTGATGTCATACAATTCCGACTAATGTCATACAAGCTCCGACTGATGTCAGACAAGCTCAGACTGATGTCATACAAGCTCAGACTGATGTCATACAAGTTCCGACTGATGTCATACAAGCTCAGACTGATGTAAGACAAGCTCAGACTGAGGTCATGCAAACAGACTAATGTCATACAAGCTCCGACTGATGTCATACAACTTCCGACTGATGTCATACAAGCTCAGACTGATGTAAGACAAGCTCAGACTGATGTCATGCAAGCTCAGACTGATGTCATGCAAACAGACTGATGTCATACAAAGCTCAGACTGATGTCATACACGCTCCGACTTATGTCATACAAGTTCCGACTGATGTCATATAAGCTCCGACTGATGTCATACAAGCTCAGACTGATGTCATACAAGCTCAGACTGATGTCATACAAGCTCAGACTGATGTCATGTAAGCTCAGACTGATGTCATGCAAGCTCCGACTGATGTCATGCAAGCTCAGACTGATGTCATGCATGTTCAGACTGATGTCATACAAGCTCAGACTGATGTCATACAAGCTCAGACTGATGTCATACAAGTTCAGACTGATGTCATGCAAGGCTCAGACTGATGTCATACAAAGCTCAGACTGATGTCATACACGCTCCAACTGATGTCATACCAGCTCCGACTGATGTCATACAAGTTCCGACTGATGTCAGACAAGCTCCGCCTGATGTCATACAAGCTCAGACTGATGTCGTACAATCTCCGACTGATGTCATGCAAGCTCAGACTGATGTCATGCATGCTCAGACTGATGTCATACAAGCTCAGACTGATGTCATACTAGCTCAGACTGATGTCATACAAGTTCCGACTAATGTCATACAAGTTCAGACTGATGTCATGTAAGCTCAGACTGATGTCTACAATGCTCAGACTGAGGTCATACAAGCTCCAACTGATGTCATACCAGCTCAGACTGATGTCATACAAGCTCAGACTGAAGTCATACAAGTTCTGACTGATGTCATACAAGTTCCGACTGATGTCAGACAAGCTCAGACTGATGTCATACAAGCTCAGACTGATGTGATAGAAGTTCCGACTGATGTCATACAAGCTCAGACTGATGTAAGACAAGCTCAGACTGATGTCATGCAAGCTCAGACTGATGTCATGCAAACAGACTGATGTCATACAAGCTCCGACTGATGTCATACAAGTTCAGACTGATGTCATACAAAGCTCAGACTGATGTCATACACGCTCAGACTGATGTCATGTAAGCTCAGACTGATGTCATACAAGCTCCGACTGATGTCATGGAAGCTCAGACTGATGTCATGCAAACAGACTAATGCCATACAAGCTCCAACTGATGTCATACAAGCTCAGACTGATGTCATGCAAACTCAGACTGATGTCTATAAACTCCGACTGATGTCATATCAGCTAAAACATGTCATACAAGGCTCAGACTGATGTCATACAAGCTCAGACATGTCATACAAGGCTCAGACTGATGTCATACAAGCTCAGAGCGATGTCATGCAAGCTCAGACTGATGTTATATAAGCTCCGACTGATGTCATGCAAGCTCAGACTGATGTCATACAAGCTCCAACTGATGTCATACAAGCTCCGACTGATGTCATGCAAGCTCAGACTGATGTCATACAAGCTCAGACTGATGCCAAGTAATCTCAGACTGATGTCATACAAGCTCAGGCTGATGTAAGACAAGCTCAGACTGATGTTATATAAACTCCGACTGATGTCATACAAGCTCAGACTGATGTCATACACGCTCCGACTGATGTCATGCAGCTCAGAGTGATGTCATGCATGCTCAGACTGATGTCATACAAGCTCAGACTGATGTCATACAAGTTCCGACTAATGTCATACAAGCTCAGACTGATGTCATGTAAGCTCAGACTGATGTCTACAATGCTCAGACTGAGGTCATACAAGCTCCGACTGATGTCATACAAGACTCAGACTGATGTCATACAAGCTCAGAGCAATTTCATGCAAGCTCAGACCGATGTCATACAAGCTAAGACTGATGTCATACAATTCCGACTAATATCATACAAGCTCCGACTGATATTCATACAAGCTCAGACTGATGTCATACAAGCTCAGACTGATGTCATGTAAGCTCAGACTGATGTCTACAATGCTCAGACTGAGGTCATACAAGCTCCAACTGATGTCATGCCAGCTCCGACTGATGTCATACAAGTTCCGACTGATGTCAGACAAGCTCAGACTGATGTCATACAAGCTCAGACTGATGTCATACAATTTCCGACTGATGTCATACAAGCTCAGACAGATGTAAGACAAGCTCAGACTGATGTCATGCAAGCTCAGACTGATGTCATGCAAACAGACTGATGTCATACAAAGCTCAGACTGATGTCATACACGCTCCGACTTATGTCATACAAGTTCCGACTGATGTCATATAAGCTCCGACTGATGTCATACAAGCTCAGACTGATGTCATACAAGCTCAGACTGATGTCATACAAGCTCAGACTGATGTCATGTAAGCTCAGACTGATGTCATGCAAGCTCCGACTGATGTCATGCAAGCTCAGACTGATGTCATGCATGTTCAGACTGATGTCATACAACTCAGACTGATGTCATACAAGCTCAGACTGATGTCATACAAGTTCAGACTGATGTCATGCAAGGCTCAGACTGATGTCATACAAAGCTCAGACTGATGTCATACACGCTCCAACTGATGTCATACCAGCTCCGACTGATGTCATACAAGTTCCGACTGATGTCAGACAAGCTCCGGCTGATGTCATACAAGCTCAGACTGATGTCGTACAATCTCCGACTGATGTCATGCAAGCTCAGACTGATGTCATGCATGCTCAGACTGATGTCATACAAGCTCAGACTGATGTCATACTAGCTCAGACTGATGTCATACAAGTTCCGACTAATGTCATACAAGTTCAGACTGATGTCATGTAAGCTCAGACTGATGTCTACAATGCTCAGACTGAGGTCATACAAGCTCCAACTGATGTCATACCAGCTCAGACTGATGTCATACAAGCTCAGACTGAAGTCATACAAGTTCTGACTGATGTCATACAAGTTCCGACTGATGTCAGACAAGCTCAGACTGATGTCATACAAGCTCAGACTGATGTGATAGAAGTTCCGACTGATGTCATACAAGCTCAGACTGATGTAAGACAAGCTCAGACTGATGTCATGCAAGCTCAGACTGATGTCATGCAAACAGACTGATGTCATACAAGCTCCGACTGATGTCATACAAGTTCAGACTGATGTCATACAAAGCTCAGACTGATGTCATACACGCTCAGACTGATGTCATGCAAACAGACTAATGCCATACAAGCTCAGACTGATGTCATACAAGCTCAGACAGATGTCATACAAGCTGAGACATGTCATACAAGGCTCAGACTGATGTTAAACAAGCTCAGACATGTCATACAAGGTTCAGACAGAAGTCATACAAGCTCAGAGCGATGTCATACAAGCTCCGACTGATGTCAGACAAGCTCCGAATGATGTCAGACAAGCTCCGATTGATGTCATACAAGCTCAGACTGATGTCATACAATGCTCAGACTGATGTCATACAAGCTCCAACTGGTCATACCACCTCCGACTGATTTCATGCAAGCTCAGACTGATATCATGCTAACTCAGACTGATGGCATACAAGCTCAGACTGATGCCAAGTAATCTCAGACTGATGTCATACAAGCTCAGGCTGATGTAAGACAAGCTCAGACTGATGTTATATAAGCTCCGACTGATGTCATACAAGCTCAGACTGATGTCATACAAGCTCCGACTGATGTCATGCAGCTCAGACTGATGTCATGCATGCTCAGACTGATGACATACAAGCTCAGACTGATGTCATACAAGTTCCGACTAATGTCATACAAGCTCAGACTGATGTCATGTAAGCTCAGACTGATGTCTACAATGCTCAGACTGAGGTCATACAAACTCCGACTGATGTCATACAAGACTCAGACTGATGTCATACAAGCTCAGAGCAATTTCATGCAAGCTCAGACCGATGTCATACAAGCTAAGACTGATGTCATACAATTCCGACTAATGTCATACAAGCTCCGACTGATGTCAGACAAGCTCAGACTGATGTCATACAAGCTCAGACTGATGTCATACAAGTTCCGACTGATGTCATACAAGCTCAGACTGATGTAAGACAAGCTCAGACTGAGGTCATGCAAACAGACTAATGTCATACAAGCTCCGACTGATGTCATACAACTTCCGACTGATGTCATACAAGCTCAGACTGATGTAAGACAAGCTCAGACTGATGTCATGCAAGGTCAGAGCGATGTCCTGCAAACAGACTGATGTCATACAACTCCGACTGATGTCATACAAGTTCAGACAGATGTCATGCAAGGGTCAGACTGATGTCATACAAGCTCCGACGGGTCATACCAGCTTGGACTGATTTCATGCAAGCTCAGACTGATATCATGCTAACTCAGACTGATGGCATACAAGCTCAGACTGATTCCATGTAATCTCAGACTGATGTCATACAAGCTCAGACTGATGTAAGACAAGCTCAGACTGATGTTATATAAGCTCCGACTGATGTCATACAAGCTCAGACTGATGTCATACAAGCTCCGACTGATGTCATGCAGCTCAGACTGATGTCATACAAGCTCAGACTGATGTCATACAAGCTCAGAGCGATGTCATGCAAGCTCAGACTGATGTCATACAAGCTAAGACTGATGTCATACAAGCTCAGACTGATGTCATACAAGTTCCGACTAATGTCATACAAGCTCAGACTGATGTCATGTAAGCTCAGACTGATGTCTATAATGCTCAGACTGAGGTCATACAAGCTCCGACTGATGTCATACAAGACTCAGACTGATGTCATACAAGCTCAGAGCAATTTCATGCAAGCTCAGACCGATGTCATACAAGCTAAGACTGATGTCATACAATTCCGACTAATATCATACAAGCTCCGACTGATATTCATACAAGCTCAGACTGATGTCATACAAGCTCAGACTGATGTCATGTAAGCTCAGACTGATGTCTACAATGCTCAGACTGAGGTCATACAAGCTCTAACTGATGTCATGCCAGCTCCGACTGATGTCATACAAGTTCCGACTGATGTCAGACAAGCTCAGACTGATGTCATACAAGCTCAGACTGATGTCATACAATTTCCGACTGATGTCATACAAGCTCAGACAGATGTAAGACAAGCTCAGACTGATGTCATGCAAGCTCAGACTGATGTCATGCAAACAGACTGATGTCATACAAAGCTCAGACTGATGTCATACACGCTCCGACTTATGTCATACAAGTTCCGACTGATGTCATATAAGCTCCGACTGATGTCATACAAGCTCAGACTGATGTCATACAAGCTCAGACTGATGTCATACAAGCTCAGACTGATGTCATGTAAGCTCAGACTGATGTCATGCAAGCTCCGACTGATGTCATGCAAGCTCAGACTGATGTCATGCATGTTCAGACTGATGTCATACAAGCTCAGACTGATGTCATACAAGCTCAGACTGATGTCATACAAGTTCAGACTGATGTCATGCAAGGCTCAGACTGATGTCATACAAAGCTCAGACTGATGTCATACACGCTCCAACTGATGTCATACCAGCTCCAACTGATGTCATACAAGTTCCGACTGATGTCAGACAAGCTCCGCCTGATGTCATACAAGCTCAGACTGATGTCGTACAATCTCCGACTGATGTCATGCAAGCTCAGACTGATGTCATGCATGCTCAGACTGATGTCATACAAGCTCAGACTGATGTCATACTAGCTCAGACTGATGTCATACAAGTTCCGACTAATGTCATACAAGTTCAGACTGATGTCATGTAAGCTCAGACTGATGTCTACAATGCTCAGACTGAGGTCATACAAGCTCCAACTGATGTCATACCAGCTCAGACTGATGTCATACAAGCTCAGACTGAAGTCATACAAGTTCTGACTGATGTCATACAAGTTCCGACTGATGTCAGACAAGCTCAGACTGATGTCATACAAGCTCAGACTGATGTGATAGAAGTTCCGACTGATGTCATACAAGCTCAGACTGATGTAAGACAAGTTCAGACTGATGTCATGCAAGCTCAGACTGATGTCATGCAAACAGACTGATGTCATACAAGCTCCGACTGATGTCATACAAGTTCAGACTGATGTCATACAAAGCTCAGACTGATGTCATACACGCTCAGACTGATGTCATGTAAGCTCAGACTGATGTCATACAAGCTCCGACTGATGTCATGGAAGCTCAGACTGATGTCATGCAAACAGACTAATGCCATACAAGCTCCAACTGATGTCATACAAGCTCAGACTGATGTCATGCAAACTCAGACTGATGTCTATAAGCTCCGACTGATGTCATATCAGCTAAAACATGTCATACAAGGCTCAGACTGATGTCATACAAGCTCAGACATGTCATACAAGGCTCAGACTGATGTCATACAAGCTCAGAGCGATGTCATGCAAGCTCAGACTGATGTTATATAAGCTCCGACTGATGTCATGCAAGCTCAGACTGATGTCATACAAGCTCCAACTGATGTCATACAAGCTCCGACTGATGTCATGCAAGCTCAGACTGATGTCATACAAGCTCAGACTGATGCCAAGTAATCTCAGACTGATGTCATACAAGCTCAGGCTGATGTAAGACAAGCTCAGACTGATGTTATATAAGCTCCGACTGATGTCATACAAGCTCAGACTGATGTCATACACGCTCCGACTGATGTCATGCAGCTCAGACTGATGTCATGCATGCTCAGACTGATGTCATACAAGCTCAGACTGATGTCATACAAGTTCCGACTAATGTCATACAAGCTCAGACTGATGTCATGTAAGCTCAGACTGATGTCTACAATGCTCAGACTGAGGTCATACAAGCTCCGACTGATGTCATACAAGACTCAGACTGATGTCATACAAGCTCAGAGCAATTTCATGCAAGCTCAGACCGATGTCATACAAGCTAAGACTGATGTCATACAATTCCGACTAATATCATACAAGCTCCGACTGATATTCATACAAGCTCAGACTGATGTCATACAAGCTCAGACTGATGTCATGTAAGCTCAGACTGATGTCTACAATGCTCAGACTGAGGTCATACAAGCTCCAACTGATGTCATGCCAGCTCCGACTGATGTCATACAAGTTCCGACTGATGTCAGACAAGCTCAGACTGATGTCATACAAGCTCAGACTGATGTCATACAATTTCCGACTGATGTCATACAAGCTCAGACAGATGTAAGACAAGCTCAGACTGATGTCATGCAAGTTCAGACTGATGTCATGCAAACAGACTGATGTCATACAAAGCTCAGACTGATGTCTTACACGCTCCGACTTATGTCATACAAGTTCCGACTGATGTCATATAAGCTCCGACTGATGTCATACAAGCTCAGACTGATGTCATACAAGCTCAGACTGATGTCATACAAGCTCAGACTGATGTCATGTAAGCTCAGACTGATGTCATGCAAGCTCCGACTGATGTCATGCAGCTCAGACTGATGTCATACAAGCTCAGACTGATGTCATACAAGCTCAGAGCGATGTCATGCAAGCTCAGACTGATGTCATACAAGCTAAGACTGATGTCATACAAGCTCAGACTGATGTCATACAAGTTCCGACTAATGTCATACAAGCTCAGACTGATGTCATGTAAGCTCAGACTGATGTCTATAATGCTCAGACTGAGGTCATACAAGCTCCGACTGATGTCATACAAGACTCAGACTGATGTCATACAAGCTCAGAGCAATTTCATGCAAGCTCAGACCGATGTCATACAAGCTAAGACTGATGTCATACAATTCCGACTAATATCATACAAGCTCCGACTGATATTCATACAAGCTCAGACTGATGTCATACAAGCTCAGACTGATGTCATGTAAGCTCAGACTGATGTCTACAATGCTCAGACTGAGGTCATACAAGCTCTAACTGATGTCATGCCAGCTCCGACTGATGTCATACAAGTTCCGACTGATGTCAGACAAGCTCAGACTGATGTCATACAAGCTCAGACTGATGTCATACAATTTCCGACTGATGTCATACAAGCTCAGACAGATGTAAGACAAGCTCAGACTGATGTCATGCAAGCTCAGACTGATGTCATGCAAACAGACTGATGTCATACAAAGCTCAGACTGATGTCATACACGCTCCGACTTATGTCATACAAGTTCCGACTGATGTCATATAAGCTCCGACTGATGTCATACAAGCTCAGACTGATGTCATACAAGCTCAGACTGATGTCATACAAGCTCAGACTGATGTCATGTAAGCTCAGACTGATGTCATGCAAGCTCCGACTGATGTCATGCAAGCTCAGACTGATGTCATGCATGTTCAGACTGATGTCATACAAGCTCAGACTGATGTCATACAAGCTCAGACTGATGTCATACAAGTTCAGACTGATGTCATGCAAGGCTCAGACTGATGTCATACAAAGCTCAGACTGATGTCATACACGCTCCAACTGATGTCATACCAGCTCCAACTGATGTCATACAAGTTCCGAGTGATGTCAGACAAGCTCCGCCTGATGTCATACAAGCTCAGACTGATGTCGTACAATCTCCGACTGATGTCATGCAAGCTCAGACTGATGTCATGCATGCTCAGACTGATGTCATACAAGCTCAGACTGATGTCATACTAGCTCAGACTGATGTCATACAAGTTCCGACTAATGTCATACAAGTTCAGACTGATGTCATGTAAGCTCAGACTGATGTCTACAATGCTCAGACTGAGGTCATACAAGCTCCAACTGATGTCATACCAGCTCAGACTGATGTCATACAAGCTCAGACTGAAGTCATACAAGTTCTGACTGATGTCATACAAGTTCCGACTGATGTCAGACAAGCTCAGACTGATGTCATACAAGCTCAGACTGATGTGATAGAAGTTCCGACTGATGTCATACAAGCTCAGACTGATGTAAGACAAGTTCAGACTGATGTCATGCAAGCTCAGACTGATGTCATGCAAACAGACTGATGTCATACAAGCTCCGACTGATGTCATACAAGTTCAGACTGATGTCATACAAAGCTCAGACTGATGTCACACACGCTCAGACTGATGTCATGTAAGCTCAGACTGATGTCATACAAGCTCCGACTGATGTCATGGAAGCTCAGACTGATGTCATGCAAACAGACTAATGCCATACAAGCTCCAACTGATGTCATACAAGCTCAGACTGATGTCATGCAAACTCAGACTGATGTCTATAAGCTCCGACTGATGTCATATCAGCTAAAACATGTCATACAAGGCTCAGACTGATGTCATACAAGCTCAGACATGTCATACAAGGCTCAGACTGATGTCATACAAGCTCAGAGCGATGTCATGCAAGCTCAGACTGATGTTATATAAGCTCCGACTGATGTCATGCAAGCTCAGACTGATTCCATGTAATCTCAGACTGATGTCATACAAGCTCAGACTGATGTAAGACAAGCTCAGACTGATGTTATATAAGCTCCGACTGATGTCATACAAGCTCAGACTGATGTCATACAAGCTCCGACTGATGTCATGCAGCTCAGACTGATGTCATACAAGCTCAGACTGATGTCATACAAGCTCAGAGCGATGTCATGCAAGCTCAGACTGATGTCATACAAGCTAAGACTGATGTCATACAAGCTCAGACTGATGTCATACAAGTTCCGACTAATGTCATACAAGCTCAGACTGATGTCATGTAAGCTCAGACTGATGTCTATAATGCTCAGACTGAGGTCATACAAGCTCCGACTGATGTCATACAAGACTCAGACTGATGTCATACAAGCTCAGAGCAATTTCATGCAAGCTCAGACCGATGTCATACAAGCTAAGACTGATGTCATACAATTCTGACTAATATCATACAAGCTGCGACTGATATTCATACAAGCTCAGACTGATGTCATACAAGCTCAGACTGATGTCATGTAAGCTCAGACTGATGTCTACAATGCTCAGACTGAGGTCATACAAGCTCCAACTGATGTCATGCCAGCTCCGACTGATGTCATACAAGTTCCGACTGATGTCAGACAAGCTCAGACTGATGTCATACAAGCTCAGACTGATGTCATACAATTTCCGACTGATGTCATACAAGCTCAGACAGATGTAAGACAAGCTCAGACTGATGTCATGCAAGCTCAGACTGATGTCATGCAAACAGACTGATGTCATACAAAGCTCAGACTGATGTCATACACGCTCCGACTTATGTCATACAAGTTCCGACTGATGTCATATAAGCTCCGACTGATGTCATACAAGCTCGGACTGATGTCATACAAGCTCAGACTGATGTCATACAAGCTCAGACTGATGTCATGTAAGCTCAGACTGATGTCATGCAAGCTCCGACTGATGTCATGCAAGCTCAGACTGATGTCATGCATGTTCAGACTGATGTCATACAAGCTCAGACTGATGTCATACAAGCTCAGACTGATGTCATACAAGTTCAGACTGATGTCATGCAAGGCTCAGACTGATGTCATACAAAGCTCAGACTGATGTCATACACGCTCCAACTGATGTCATACCAGCTCCGACTGATGTCATACAAGTTCCGACTGATGTCAGACAAGCTCCGGCTGATGTCATACAAGCTCAGACTGATGTCGTACAATCTCCGACTGATGTCATGCAAGCTCAGACTGATGTCATGCATGCTCAGACTGATGTCATACAAGCTCAGACTGATGTCATACTAGCTCAGACTGATGTCATACAAGTTCCGACTAATGTCATACAAGTTCAGACTGATGTCATGTAAGCTCAGACTGATGTCTACAATGCTCAGACTGAGGTCATACAAGCTCCAACTGATGTCATACCAGCTCAGACTGATGTCATACAAGCTCAGACTGAAGTCATACAAGTTCTGACTGATGTCATACAAGTTCCGACTGATGTCAGACAAGCTCAGACTGATGTCATACAAGCTCAGACTGATGTGATAGAAGTTCCGACTGATGTCATACAAGCTCAGACTGATGTAAGACAAGCTCAGACTGATGTCATGCAAGCTCAGACTGATGTCATGCAAACAGACTGATGTCATACAAGCTCCGACTGATGTCATACAAGTTCAGACTGATGTCATACAAAGCTCAGACTGATGTCATACACGCTCAGACTGATGTCATGTAAGCTCAGACTGATGTCATACAAGCTCCGACTGATGTCATGGAAGCTCAGACTGATGTCATGCAAACAGACTAATGCCATACAAGCTCCAACTGATGTCATACAAGCTCAGACTGATGTCATGCAAACTCAGACTGATGTCTATAAGCTCCGACTGATGTCATATCAGCTAAAACATGTCATACAAGGCTCAGACTGATGTCATACAAGCTCAGACATGTCATACAAGGCTCAGACTGATGTCATACAAGCTCAGAGCGATGTCATGCAAGCTCAGACTGATGTTATATAAGCTCCGACTGATGTCATGCAAGCTCAGACTGATGTCATACAAGCTCAGACTGATGTCATACAAGCTCAGACTGATGTCATGTAAGCTGACACTGATGCCATACAAGCTCCGACTGATGTCATGCAAGCTCAGACTGATGTCATGCATGCTCAGACTGATGTCAAACAAGCTCAGACTGATGTCATACACGCTCCAACTGATGTCATACCAGCTCCGACTGATGTCATACAAGTTCCGACTGATGTCAGACAAGCTCCGCCTGATGTCATACAAGCTCAGACTGATGTCGTACAATCTCCGACTAATATCATACAAGCTCCGACTGCTATTCATACAAGCTCAGACTGATGTCATACAAGCTCAGACTGATGTCATGTAAGCTCAGACTGATGTCTACAATGCTCAGACTGAGGTCATACAAGCTCCAACTGATGTCATGCCAGCTCCGACTGATGTCATACAAGTTCCGACTGATGTCAGACAAGCTCAGACTGATGTCATACAAGCTCAGACTGATGTCATACAATTTCCGACTGATGTCATACAAGCTCAGACTGATGTCATGCAAACAGACTGATGTCATACAAAGCTCAGACTGATGTCATACACGCTCCGACTTATGTCATACAAGTTCCGACTGATGTCATATAAGCTCCAACTGATGTCATACAAGCTCAGACTGATGTCATACAAGCTCAGACTGATGTCATACAAGCTCAGACTGATGTGATGTAAGCTCAGACTGATGTCATGCAAGCTCCGACTGATGTCATGCAAGCTCAGACTGATGTCATGCATGTTCAGACTGATGTCATACAAGCTCAGACTGATGTCATACAAGCTCAGACTGATGTCATACAAGTTCAGACTGATGTCATGCAAGGCTCAGACTGATGTCATACAAAGCTCAGACTGATGTCATACACGCTCCAACTGATGTCATACCAGCTCCGACTGATGTCATACAAGTTCCGACTGATGTCAGACAAGCTCCGCCTGATGTCATACAAGCTCAGACTGATGTCGTACAATCTCCGACTGATGTCATGCAAGCTCAGACTGATGTCATGCATGCTCAGACTGATGTCATACAAGCTCAGACTGATGTCATACTAGCTCAGACTGATGTCATACAAGTTCCGACTAATGTCATACAAGTTCAGACTGATGTCATGTAAGCTCAGGCTGATGTCTACAATGCTCAGACTGAGGTCATACAAGCTCCAACTGATGTCATACCAGCTCAGACTGATGTCATACAAGCTCAGACTGAAGTCATACAAGTTCTGACTGATGTCATACAAGTTCCGACTGATGTCAGACAAGCTCAGACTGATGTCATACAAGCTCAGACTGATGTGATAGAAGTTCCGACTGATGTCATACAAGCTCAGACTGATGTAAGACAAGCTCAGACTGATGTCATGCAAGCTCAGACTGATGTCATGCAAACAGACTGATGTAAGACAAGCTCAGACTGAGGTCATGCAAACAGACTAATGTCATACAAGCTCCGACTGATGTCATACAACTTCCGACTGATGTCATACAAGCTCAGACTGATGTCATACAAGCTCCGACTGATGTCATGGAAGCTCAGACTGATGTCATGCAAACAGACTAATGCCATACAAGCTCCAACTGATGTCATACAAGCTCAGACTGATGTCATGCAAACTCAGACTGATGTCTATAAGCTCCGACTGATGTCATATCAGCTAAAACATGTCATACAAGGCTCAGACTGATGTCATACAAGCTCAGACATGTAATACAAGGCTCAGACTGATGTCATACAAGCTCAGAGCGATGTCATGCAAGCTCAGACTGATGTTATATAAGCTCCGACTGATGTCATGCAAGCTCAGACTGATGTCATACAAGCTCAGACTGATGTCATACAAGCTCAGACTGATGTCATGTAAGCTGAGACTGATGCCATACAAGCTCCGACTGATGTCATGCAAGCTCAGACTGATGTCATGCATGCTCAGACTGATGTCAAACAAGCTCAGACTGATGTCATACACGCTCCAACTGATGTCATACCAGCTCCGACTGATGTCATACAAGTTCCGACTGATGTCAGACAAGCTCCGCCTGATGTCATACAAGCTCAGACTGATGTCGTACAATCTCCGACTGATGTCATGCAAGCTCAGACTGATGTCATGCATGCTCAGACTGATGTCATACAAGCTCAGACTGATGTCATACTAGCTCAGACTGATGTCATACAAGTTCCGACTGATGTCATACAAGCTCAGACTGATGTAAGACAAGCTCAGACTGATGTCATGCAAGCTCAGACTGATGTCATACAAGTTCAGACTGATATCATGCAAGGCTCAGACTGATGACATACAAAGCTCAGACTGATGACATACACGCTCCGACTGATGTCATACAAGTTCCGACTGATGTCACATAAGCTCAGACTGATGTCATGCAAGCTCAGACTGATGTCATACAAGCTCAGACTGATGTCATGTAAGCTCAGACTGATGTCATACAAGCTCCGACTGATGTCATGGAAGCTCAGACTGATGTCATGCAAACAGACTAATGCCATACAAGCTCAGACTGATGTCATACAAGCTCAGACAGATGTCATACAAGCTGAGACATGTCATACAAGGCTCAGACTGATGTTAAACAAGCTCAGACATGTCATACAAGGCTCAGACAGAAGTCATACAAGCTCAGAGCGATGTCATACAAGCTCCGACTGATGTCAGACAAGCTCCGATTGATGTCATACAAGCTCAGACTGATGTCATACAATGCTCAGACTGATGTCATACAAGCTCCAACTGGTCATACCACCTCCGACTGATTTCATGCAAGCTCAGACTGATATCATGCTAACTCAGACTGATGGCATACAAGCTCAGACTGATGCCAAGTAATCTCAGACTGATGTCATACAAGCTCAGGCTGATGTAAGACAAGCTCAGACTGATGTTATATAAGCTCCGACTGATGTCATACAAGCTCAGACTGATGTCATACAAGCTCCGACTGATGTCATGCAGCTCAGACTGATGTCATGCATGCTCAGACTGATGACATACAAGCTCAGACTGATGTCATACAAGTTCCGACTAATGTCATACAAGCTCAGACTGATGTAAGCTCAGACTGATGTCTACAATGCTCAGACTGAGGTCATACAAGCTCCGACTGATGTCATACAAGACTCAGACTGATGTCATACAAGCTCAGAGCAATTTCATGCAAGCTCAGACCGATGTCATACAAGCTAAGACTGATGTCATACAATTCCGACTAATGTCATACAAGCTCCGACTGATGTCAGACAAGCTCAGACTGATGTCATACAAGCTCAGACTGATGTCATACAAGTTCCGACTGATGTCATACAAGCTCAGACTGATGTAAGACAAGCTCAGACTGAGGTCATGCAAACAGACTAATGTCATACAAGCTCCGACTGATGTCATACAACTTCCGACTGATGTCATACAAGCTCAGACTGATGTAAGACAAGCTCAGACTGATGTCATGCAAGGTCAGAGCGATGTCATGCAAACAGACTGATGTCATACAACTCCGACTGATGTCATACAAGTTCAGACAGATGTCATGCAAGGGTCAGACTGATGTCATACAAGCTCCGACTGGTCATACCAGCTTGGACTGATTTCATGCAAGCTCAGACTGATATCATGCTAACTCAGACTGATGGCATACAAGCTCAGACTGATTCCATGTAATCTCAGACTGATGTCATACAAGCTCAGACTGATGTAAGACAAGCTCAGACTGATGTTATATAAGCTCCGACTGATGTCATACAAGCTCAGACTGATGTCATACAAGCTCCGACTGATGTCATGCAGCTCAGACTGATGTCATACAAGCTCAGACTGATGTCATACAAGCTCAGAGCGATGTCATGCAAGCTCAGACTGATGTCATACAAGCTAAGACTGATGTCATACAAGCTCAGACTGATGTCATACAAGTTCCGACTAATGTCATACAAGCTCAGACTGATGTCATGTAAGCTCAGACTGATGTCTATAATGCTCAGACTGAGGTCATACAAGCTCCGACTGATGTCATACAAGACTCAGACTGATGTCATACAAGCTCAGAGCAATTTCATGCAAGCTCAGACCGATGTCATACAAGCTAAGACTGATGTCATACAATTCCGACTAATATCATACAAGCTCCGACTGATATTCATACAAGCTCAGACTGATGTCATACAAGCTCAGACTGATGTCATGTAAGCTCAGACTGATGTCTACAATGCTCAGACTGAGGTCATACAAGCTCCAACTGATGTCATGCCAGCTCCGACTGATGTCATACAAGTTCCGACTGATGTCAGACAAGCTCAGACTGATGTCATACAAGCTCAGACTGATGTCATACAATTTCCGACTGATGTCATACAAGCTCAGACAGATGTAAGACAAGCTCAGACTGATGTCATGCAAGCTCAGACTGATGTCATGCAAACAGACTGATGTCATACAAAGCTCAGACTGATGTCATACACGCTCCGACTTATGTCATACAAGTTCCGACTGATGTCATATAAGCTCCGACTGATGTCATACAAGCTCAGACTGATGTCATACAAGCTCAGACTGATGTCATACAAGCTCAGACTGATGTCATGTAAGCTCAGACTGATGTCATGCAAGCTCCGACTGATGTCATGCAAGCTCAGACTGATGTCATGCATGTTCAGACTGATGTCATACAAGCTCAGACTGATGTCATACAAGCTCAGACTGATGTCATACAAGTTCAGACTGATGTCATGCAAGGCTCAGACTGATGTCATACAAAGCTCAGACTGATGTCATACACGCTCCAACTGATGTCATACCAGCTCCGACTGATGTCATACAAGTTCCGACTGATGTCAGACAAGCTCCGCCTGATGTCATACAAGCTCAGACTGATGTCGTACAATCTCCGACTGATGTCATGCAAGCTCAGACTGATGTCATGCATGCTCAGACTGATGTCATACAAGCTCAGACTGATGTCATACTAGCTCAGACTGATGTCATACAAGTTCCGACTAATGTCATACAAGTTCAGACTGATGTCATGTAAGCTCAGACTGATGTCTACAATGCTCAGACTGAGGTCATACAAGCTCCAACTGATGTCATACCAGCTCAGACTGATGTCATACAAGCTCAGACTGAAGTCATACAAGTTCTGACTGATGTCATACAAGTTCCGACTGATGTCAGACAAGCTCAGACTGATGTCATACAAGCTCAGACTGATGTGATAGAAGTTCCGACTGATGTCATACAAGCTCAGACTGATGTAAGACAAGCTCAGACTGATGTCATGCAAGCTCAGACTGATGTCATGCAAACAGACTGATGTCATACAAGCTCCGACTGATGTCATACAAGTTCAGACTGATGTCATACAAAGCTCAGACTGATGTCATACACGCTCAGACTGATGTCATGTAAGCTCAGACTGATGTCATACAAGCTCCGACTGATGTCATGGAAGCTCAGACTGATGTCATGCAAACAGACTAATGCCATACAAGCTCCAACTGATGTCATACAAGCTCAGACTGATGTCATGCAAACTCAGACTGATGTCTATAAACTCCGACTGATGTCATATCAGCTAAAACATGTCATACAAGGCTCAGACTGATGTCATACAAGCTCAGACATGTCATACAAGGCTCAGACTGATGTCATACAAGCTCAGAGCGATGTCATGCAAGCTCAGACTGATGTTATATAAGCTCCGACTGATGTCATGCAAGCTCAGACTGATGTCATACAAGCTCCAACTGATGTCATACAAGCTCCGACTGATGTCATGCAAGCTCAGACTGATGTCATACAAGCTCAGACTGATGCCAAGTAATCTCAGACTGATGTCATACAAGCTCAGGCTGATGTAAGACAAGCTCAGACTGATGTTATATAAACTCCGACTGATGTCATACAAGCTCAGACTGATGTCATACACGCTCCGACTGATGTCATGCAGCTCAGAGTGATGTCATGCATGCTCAGACTGATGTCATACAAGCTCAGACTGATGTCATACAAGTTCCGACTAATGTCATACAAGCTCAGACTGATGTCATGTAAGCTCAGACTGATGTCTACAATGCTCAGACTGAGGTCATACAAGCTCCGACTGATGTCATACAAGACTCAGACTGATGTCATACAAGCTCAGAGCAATTTCATGCAAGCTCAGACCGATGTCATACAAGCTAAGACTGATGTCATACAATTCCGACTAATATCATACAAGCTCCGACTGATATTCATACAAGCTCAGACTGATGTCATACAAGCTCAGACTGATGTCATGTAAGCTCAGACTGATGTCTACAATGCTCAGACTGAGGTCATACAAGCTCCAACTGATGTCATGCCAGCTCCGACTGATGTCATACAAGTTCCGACTGATGTCAGACAAGCTCAGACTGATGTCATACAAGCTCAGACTGATGTCATACAATTTCCGACTGATGTCATACAAGCTCAGACAGATGTAAGACAAGCTCAGACTGATGTCATGCAAGCTCAGACTGATGTCATGCAAACAGACTGATGTCATACAAAGCTCAGACTGATGTCATACACGCTCCGACTTATGTCATACAAGTTCCGACTGATGTCATATAAGCTCCGACTGATGTCATACAAGCTCAGACTGATGTCATACAAGCTCAGACTGATGTCATACAAGCTCAGACTGATGTCATGTAAGCTCAGACTGATGTCATGCAAGCTCCGACTGATGTCATGCAAGCTCAGACTGATGTCATGCATGTTCAGACTGATGTCATACAACTCAGACTGATGTCATACAAGCTCAGACTGATGTCATACAAGTTCAGACTGATGTCATGCAAGGCTCAGACTGATGTCATACAAAGCTCAGACTGATGTCATACACGCTCCAACTGATGTCATACCAGCTCCGACTGATGTCATACAAGTTCCGACTGATGTCAGACAAGCTCCGGCTGATGTCATACAAGCTCAGACTGATGTCGTACAATCTCCGACTGATGTCATGCAAGCTCAGACTGATGTCATGCATGCTCAGACTGATGTCATACAAGCTCAGACTGATGTCATACTAGCTCAGACTGATGTCATACAAGTTCCGACTAATGTCATACAAGTTCAGACTGATGTCATGTAAGCTCAGACTGATGTCTACAATGCTCAGACTGAGGTCATACAAGCTCCAACTGATGTCATACCAGCTCAGACTGATGTCATACAAGCTCAGACTGAAGTCATACAAGTTCTGACTGATGTCATACAAGTTCCGACTGATGTCAGACAAGCTCAGACTGATGTCATACAAGCTCAGACTGATGTGATAGAAGTTCCGACTGATGTCATACAAGCTCAGACTGATGTAAGACAAGCTCAGACTGATGTCATGCAAGCTCAGACTGATGTCATGCAAACAGACTGATGTCATACAAGCTCCGACTGATGTCATACAAGTTCAGACTGATGTCATACAAAGCTCAGACTGATGTCATACACGCTCAGACTGATGTCATGCAAACAGACTAATGCCATACAAGCTCAGACTGATGTCATACAAGCTCAGACAGATGTCATACAAGCTGAGACATGTCATACAAGGCTCAGACTGATGTTAAACAAGCTCAGACATGTCATACAAGGTTCAGACAGAAGTCATACAAGCTCAGAGCGATGTCATACAAGCTCCGACTGATGTCAGACAAGCTCCGAATGATGTCAGACAAGCTCCGATTGATGTCATACAAGCTCAGACTGATGTCATACAATGCTCAGACTGATGTCATACAAGCTCCAACTGGTCATACCACCTCCGACTGATTTCATGCAAGCTCAGACTGATATCATGCTAACTCAGACTGATGGCATACAAGCTCAGACTGATGCCAAGTAATCTCAGACTGATGTCATACAAGCTCAGGCTGATGTAAGACAAGCTCAGACTGATGTTATATAAGCTCCGACTGATGTCATACAAGCTCAGACTGATGTCATACAAGCTCCGACTGATGTCATGCAGCTCAGACTGATGTCATGCATGCTCAGACTGATGACATACAAGCTCAGACTGATGTCATACAAGTTCCGACTAATGTCATACAAGCTCAGACTGATGTCATGTAAGCTCAGACTGATGTCTACAATGCTCAGACTGAGGTCATACAAGCTCCGACTGATGTCATACAAGACTCAGACTGATGTCATACAAGCTCAGAGCAATTTCATGCAAGCTCAGACCGATGTCATACAAGCTAAGACTGATGTCATACAATTCCGACTAATGTCATACAAGCTCCGACTGATGTCAGACAAGCTCAGACTGATGTCATACAAGCTCAGACTGATGTCATACAAGTTCCGACTGATGTCATACAAGCTCAGACTGATGTAAGACAAGCTCAGACTGAGGTCATGCAAACAGACTAATGTCATACAAGCTCCGACTGATGTCATACAACTTCCGACTGATGTCATACAAGCTCAGACTGATGTAAGACAAGCTCAGACTGATGTCATGCAAGGTCAGAGCGATGTCATGCAAACAGACTGATGTCATACAACTCCGACTGATGTCATACAAGTTCAGACAGATGTCATGCAAGGGTCAGACTGATGTCATACAAGCTCCGACTGGTCATACCAGCTTGGACTGATTTCATGCAAGCTCAGACTGATATCATGCTAACTCAGACTGATGGCATACAAGCTCAGACTGATTCCATGTAATCTCAGACTGATGTCATACAAGCTCAGACTGATGTAAGACAAGCTCAGACTGATGTTATATAAGCTCCGACTGATGTCATACAAGCTCAGACTGATGTCATACAAGCTCCGACTGATGTCATGCAGCTCAGACTGATGTCATACAAGCTCAGACTGATGTCATACAAGCTCAGAGCGATGTCATGCAAGCTCAGACTGATGTCATACAAGCTAAGACTGATGTCATACAAGCTCAGACTGATGTCATACAAGTTCCGACTAATGTCATACAAGCTCAGACTGATGTCATGTAAGCTCAGACTGATGTCTATAATGCTCAGACTGAGGTCATACAAGCTCCGACTGATGTCATACAAGACTCAGACTGATGTCATACAAGCTCAGAGCAATTTCATGCAAGCTCAGACCGATGTCATACAAGCTAAGACTGATGTCATACAATTCCGACTAATATCATACAAGCTCCGACTGATATTCATACAAGCTCAGACTGATGTCATGTAAGCTCAGACTGATGTCTACAATGCTCAGACTGAGGTCATACAAGCTCTAACTGATGTCATGCCAGCTCCGACTGATGTCATACAAGTTCCGACTGATGTCAGACAAGCTCAGACTGATGTCATACAAGCTCAGACTGATGTCATACAATTTCCGACTGATGTCATACAAGCTCAGACAGATGTAAGACAAGCTCAGACTGATGTCATGCAAGCTCAGACTGATGTCATGCAAACAGACTGATGTCATACAAAGCTCAGACTGATGTCATACACGCTCCGACTTATGTCATACAAGTTCCGACTGATGTCATATAAGCTCCGACTGATGTCATACAAGCTCAGACTGATGTCATACAAGCTCAGACTGATGTCATACAAGCTCAGACTGATGTCATGTAAGCTCAGACTGATGTCATGCAAGCTCCGACTGATGTCATGCAAGCTCAGACTGATGTCATGCATGTTCAGACTGATGTCATACAAGCTCAGACTGATGTCATACAAGCTCAGACTGATGTCATACAAGTTCAGACTGATGTCATGCAAGGCTCAGACTGATGTCATACAAAGCTCAGACTGATGTCATACACGCTCCAACTGATGTCATACCAGCTCCAACTGATGTCATACAAGTTCCGACTGATGTCAGACAAGCTCCGCCTGATGTCATACAAGCTCAGACTGATGTCGTACAATCTCCGACTGATGTCATGCAAGCTCAGACTGATGTCATGCATGCTCAGACTGATGTCATACAAGCTCAGACTGATGTCATACTAGCTCAGACTGATGTCATACAAGTTCCGACTAATGTCATACAAGTTCAGACTGATGTCATGTAAGCTCAGACTGATGTCTACAATGCTCAGACTGAGGTCATACAAGCTCCAACTGATGTCATACCAGCTCAGACTGATGTCATACAAGCTCAGACTGAAGTCATACAAGTTCTGACTGATGGCATACAAGTTCCGACTGATGTCAGACAAGCTCAGACTGATGTCATACAAGCTCAGACTGATGTGATAGAAGTTCCGACTGATGTCATACAAGCTCAGACTGATGTAAGACAAGTTCAGACTGATGTCATGCAAGCTCAGACTGATGTCATGCAAACAGACTGATGTCATACAAGCTCCGACTGATGTCATACAAGTTCAGACTGATGTCATACAAAGCTCAGACTGATGTCATACACGCTCAGACTGATGTCATGTAAGCTCAGACTGATGTCATACAAGCTCCGACTGATGTCATGGAAGCTCAGACTGATGTCATGCAAACAGACTAATGCCATACAAGCTCCAACTGATGTCATACAAGCTCAGACTGATGTCATGCAAACTCAGACTGATGTCTATAAGCTCCGACTGATGTCATATCAGCTAAAACATGTCATACAAGGCTCAGACTGATGTCATACAAGCTCAGACATGTCATACAAGGCTCAGACTGATGTCATACAAGCTCAGAGCGATGTCATGCAAGCTCAGACTGATGTTATATAAGCTCCGACTGATGTCATGCAAGCTCAGACTGATGTCATACAAGCTCCAACTGATGTCATACAAGCTCCGACTGATGTCATGCAAGCTCAGACTGATGTCATACAAGCTCAGACTGATGCCAAGTAATCTCAGACTGATGTCATACAAGCTCAGGCTGATGTAAGACAAGCTCAGACTGATGTTATATAAGCTCCGACTGATGTCATACAAGCTCAGACTGATGTCATACACGCTCCGACTGATGTCATGCAGCTCAGACTGATGTCATGCATGCTCAGACTGATGTCATACAAGCTCAGACTGATGTCATACAAGTTCCGACTAATGTCATACAAGCTCAGACTGATGTCATGTAAGCTCAGACTGATGTCTACAATGCTCAGACTGAGGTCATACAAGCTCCGACTGATGTCATACAAGACTCAGACTGATGTCATACAAGCTCAGAGCAATTTCATGCAAGCTCAGACCGATGTCATACAAGCTAAGACTGATGTCATACAATTCCGACTAATATCATACAAGCTCCGACTGATATTCATACAAGCTCAGACTGATGTCATACAAGCTCAGACTGATGTCATGTAAGCTCAGACTGATGTCTACAATGCTCAGACTGAGGTCATACAAGCTCCAACTGATGTCATGCCAGCTCCGACTGATGTCATACAAGTTCCGACTGATGTCAGACAAGCTCAGACTGATGTCATACAAGCTCAGACTGATGTCATACAATTTCCGACTGATGTCATACAAGCTCAGACAGATGTAAGACAAGCTCAGACTGATGTCATGCAAGTTCAGACTGATGTCATGCAAACAGACTGATGTCATACAAAGCTCAGACTGATGTCTTACACGCTCCGACTTATGTCATACAAGTTCCGACTGATGTCATATAAGCTCCGACTGATGTCATACAAGCTCAGACTGATGTCATACAAGCTCAGACTGATGTCATACAAGCTCAGACTGATGTCATGTAAGCTCAGACTGATGTCATGCAAGCTCCGACTGATGTCATGCAGCTCAGACTGATGTCATACAAGCTCAGACTGATGTCATACAAGCTCAGAGCGATGTCATGCAAGCTCAGACTGATGTCATACAAGCTAAGACTGATGTCATACAAGCTCAGACTGATGTCATACAAGTTCCGACTAATGTCATACAAGCTCAGACTGATGTCATGTAAGCTCAGACTGATGTCTATAATGCTCAGACTGAGGTCATACAAGCTCCGACTGATGTCATACAAGACTCAGACTGATGTCATACAAGCTCAGAGCAATTTCATGCAAGCTCAGACCGATGTCATACAAGCTAAGACTGATGTCATACAATTCCGACTAATATCATACAAGCTCCGACTGATATTCATACAAGCTCAGACTGATGTCATACAAGCTCAGACTGATGTCATGTAAGCTCAGACTGATGTCTACAATGCTCAGACTGAGGTCATACAAGCTCTAACTGATGTCATGCCAGCTCCGACTGATGTCATACAAGTTCCGACTGATGTCAGACAAGCTCAGACTGATGTCATACAAGCTCAGACTGATGTCATACAATTTCCGACTGATGTCATACAAGCTCAGACAGATGTAAGACAAGCTCAGACTGATGTCATGCAAGCTCAGACTGATGTCATGCAAACAGACTGATGTCATACAAAGCTCAGACTGATGTCATACACGCTCCGACTTATGTCATACAAGTTCCGACTGATGTCATAAAAGCTCCGACTGATGTCATACAAGCTCAGACTGATGTCATACAAGCTCAGACTGATGTCATACAAGCTCAGACTGATGTCATGTAAGCTCAGACTGATGTCATGCAAGCTCCGACTGATGTCATGCAAGCTCAGACTGATGTCATGCATGTTCAGACTGATGTCATACAAGCTCAGACTGATGTCATACAAGCTCAGACTGATGTCATACAAGTTCAGACTGATGTCATGCAAGGCTCAGACTGATGTCATACAAAGCTCAGACTGATGTCATACACGCTCCAACTGATGTCATACCAGCTCCAACTGATGTCATACAAGTTCCGACTGATGTCAGACAAGCTCCGCCTGATGTCATACAAGCTCAGACTGATGTCGTACAATCTCCGACTGATGTCATGCAAGCTCAGACTGATGTCATGCATGCTCAGACTGATGTCATACAAGCTCAGACTGATGTCATACTAGCTCAGACTGATGTCATACAAGTTCCGACTAATGTCATACAAGTTCAGACTGATGTCATGTAAGCTCAGACTGATGTCTACAATGCTCAGACTGAGGTCATACAAGCTCCAACTGATGTCATACCAGCTCAGACTGATGTCATACAAGCTCAGACTGAAGTCATACAAGTTCTGACTGATGTCATACAAGTTCCGACTGATGTCAGACAAGCTCAGACTGATGTCATACAAGCTCAGACTGATGTGATAGAAGTTCCGACTGATGTCATACAAGCTCAGACTGATGTAAGACAAGTTCAGACTGATGTCATGCAAGCTCAGACTGATGTCATGCAAACAGACTGATGTCATACAAGCTCCGACTGATGTCATACAAGTTCAGACTGATGTCATACAAAGCTCAGACTGATGTCATACACGCTCAGACTGATGTCATGTAAGCTCAGACTGATGTCATACAAGCTCCGACTGATGTCATGGAAGCTCAGACTGATGTCATGCAAACAGACTAATGCCATACAAGCTCCAACTGATGTCATACAAGCTCCGACTGATGTCATGCAAGCTCAGACTGATGTCATACAAGCTCAGACTGATGCCAAGTAATCTCAGACTGATGTCATACAAGCTCAGGCTGATGTAAGACAAGCTCAGACTGATGTTATATAAGCTCCGACTGATGTCATACAAGCTCAGACTGATGTCATACACGCTCCGACTGATGTCATGCAGCTCAGACTGATGTCATGCATGCTCAGACTGATGTCATACAAGCTCAGACTGATGTCATACAAGTTCCGACTAATGTCATACAAGCTCAGACTGATGTCATGTAAGCTCAGACTGATGTCTACAATGCTCAGACTGAGGTCATACAAGCTCCGACTGATGTCATACAAGACTCAGACTGATGTCATACAAGCTCAGAGCAATTTCATGCAAGCTCAGACCGATGTCATACAAGCTAAGACTGATGTCATACAATTCCGACTAATATCATACAAGCTCCGACTGATATTCATACAAGCTCAGACTGATGTCATACAAGCTCAGACTGATGTCATGTAAGCTCAGACTGATGTCTACAATGCTCAGACTGAGGTCATACAAGCTCCAACTGATGTCATGCCAGCTCCGACTGATGTCATACAAGTTCCGACTGATGTCAGACAAGCTCAGACTGATGTCATACAAGCTCAGACTGATGTCATACAATTTCCGACTGATGTCATACAAGCTCAGACAGATGTAAGACAAGCTCAGACTGATGTCATGCAAGTTCAGACTGATGTCATGCAAACAGACTGATGTCATACAAAGCTCAGACTGATGTCTTACACGCTCCGACTTATGTCATACAAGTTCCGACTGATGTCATATAAGCTCCGACTGATGTCATACAAGCTCAGACTGATGTCATACAAGCTCAGACTGATGTCATACAAGCTCAGACTGATGTCATGTAAGCTCAGACTGATGTCATGCAAGCTCCGACTGATGTCATGCAGCTCAGACTGATGTCATACAAGCTCAGACTGATGTCATACAAGCTCAGAGCGATGTCATGCAAGCTCAGACTGATGTCATACAAGCTAAGACTGATGTCATACAAGCTCAGACTGATGTCATACAAGTTCCGACTAATGTCATACAAGCTCAGACTGATGTCATGTAAGCTCAGACTGATGTCTATAATGCTCAGACTGAGGTCATACAAGCTCCGACTGATGTCATACAAGACTCAGACTGATGTCATACAAGCTCAGAGCAATTTCATGCAAGCTCAGACCGATGTCATACAAGCTAAGACTGATGTCATACAATTCCGACTAATATCATACAAGCTCCGACTGATATTCATACAAGCTCAGACTGATGTCATACAAGCTCAGACTGATGTCATGTAAGCTCAGACTGATGTCTACAATGCTCAGACTGAGGTCATACAAGCTCTAACTGATGTCATGCCAGCTCCGACTGATGTCATACAAGTTCCGACTGATGTCAGACAAGCTCAGACTGATGTCATACAAGCTCAGACTGATGTCATACAATTTCCGACTGATGTCATACAAGCTCAGACAGATGTAAGACAAGCTCAGACTGATGTCATGCAAGCTCAGACTGATGTCATGCAAACAGACTGATGTCATACAAAGCTCAGACTGATGTCATACACGCTCCGACTTATGTCATACAAGTTCCGACTGATGTCATAAAAGCTCCGACTGATGTCATACAAGCTCAGACTGATGTCATACAAGCTCAGACTGATGTCATACAAGCTCAGACTGATGTCATGTAAGCTCAGACTGATGTCATGCAAGCTCCGACTGATGTCATGCAAGCTCAGACTGATGTCATGCATGTTCAGACTGATGTCATACAAGCTCAGACTGATGTCATACAAGCTCAGACTGATGTCATACAAGTTCAGACTGATGTCATGCAAGGCTCAGACTGATGTCATACAAAGCTCAGACTGATGTCATACACGCTCCAACTGATGTCATACCAGCTCCAACTGATGTCATACAAGTTCCGACTGATGTCAGACAAGCTCCGCCTGATGTCATACAAGCTCAGACTGATGTCGTACAATCTCCGACTGATGTCATGCAAGCTCAGACTGATGTCATGCATGCTCAGACTGATGTCATACAAGCTCAGACTGATGTCATACTAGCTCAGACTGATGTCATACAAGTTCCGACTAATGTCATACAAGTTCAGACTGATGTCATGTAAGCTCAGACTGATGTCTACAATGCTCAGACTGAGGTCATACAAGCTGCAACTGATGTCATACCAGCTCAGACTGATGTCATACAAGCTCAGACTGAAGTCATACAAGTTCTGACTGATGTCATACAAGTTCCGACTGATGTCAGACAAGCTCAGACTGATGTCATACAAGCTCAGACTGATGTGATAGAAGTTCCGACTGATGTCATACAAGCTCAGACTGATGTAAGACAAGTTCAGACTGATGTCATGCAAGCTCAGACTGATGTCATGCAAACAGACTGATGTCATACAAGCTCCGACTGATGTCATACAAGTTCAGACTGATGTCATACAAAGCTCAGACTGATGTCATACACGCTCAGACTGATGTCATGTAAGCTCAGACTGATGTCATACAAGCTCCGACTGATGTCATGGAAGCTCAGACTGATGTCATGCAAACAGACTAATGCCATACAAGCTCCAACTGATGTCATACAAGCTCAGACTGATGTCATGCAAACTCAGACTGATGTCTATAAGCTCCGACTGATGTCATATCAGCTAAAACATGTCATACAAGGCTCAGACTGATGTCATACAAGCTCAGACATGTCATACAAGGCTCAGACTGATGTCATACAAGCTCAGAGCGATGTCATGCAAGCTCAGACTGATGTTATATAAGCTCCGACTGATGTCATGCAAGCTCAGACTGATGTCATACAAGCTCCAACTGATGTCATACAAGCTCCGACTGATGTCATGCAAGCTCAGACTGATGTCATACAAGCTCAGACTGATGCCAAGTAATCTCAGACTGATGTCATACAAGCTCAGGCTGATGTAAGACAAGCTCAGACTGATGTTATATAAGCTCCGACTGATGTCATACAAGCTCAGACTGATGTCATACACGCTCCGACTGATGTCATGCAGCTCAGACTGATGTCATGCATGCTCAGACTGATGTCATACAAGCTCAGACTGATGTCATACAAGTTCCGACTAATGTCATACAAGCTCAGACTGATGTCATGTAAGCTCAGACTGATGTCTACAATGCTCAGACTGAGGTCATACAAGCTCCGACTGATGTCATACAAGACTCAGACTGATGTCATACAAGCTCAGAGCAATTTCATGCAAGCTCAGACCGATGTCATACAAGCTAAGACTGATGTCATACAATTCCGACTAATATCATACAAGCTCCGACTGATATTCATACAAGCTCAGACTGATGTCATACAAGCTCAGACTGATGTCATGTAAGCTCAGACTGATGTCTACAATGCTCAGACTGAGGTCATACAAGCTCCAACTGATGTCATGCCAGCTCCGACTGATGTCATACAAGTTCCGACTGATGTCAGACAAGCTCAGACTGATGTCATACAAGCTCAGACTGATGTCATACAATTTCCGACTGATGTCATACAAGCTCAGACAGATGTAAGACAAGCTCAGACTGATGTCATGCAAGTTCAGACTGATGTCATGCAAACAGACTGATGTCATACAAAGCTCAGACTGATGTCTTACACGCTCCGACTTATGTCATACAAGTTCCGACTGATGTCATATAAGCTCCGACTGATGTCATACAAGCTCAGACTGATGTCATACAAGCTCAGACTGATGTCATACAAGCTCAGACTGATGTCATGTAAGCTCAGACTGATGTCATGCAAGCTCCGACTGATGTCATGCAAGCTCAGACTGATGTCATGCATGTTCAGACTGATGTCATACAAGCTCAGACTGATGTCATACAAGCTCAGACTGATGTCATACAAGTTCAGACTGATGTCATGCAAGGCTCAGACTGATGTCATACAAAGCTCAGACTGATGTCATACACGCTCCAACTGATGTCATACCAGCTCCGACTGATGTCATACAAGTTCCGACTGATGTCAGACAAGCTCCGCCTGATGTCATACAAGCTCAGACTGATGTCGTACAATCTCCGACTGATGTCATGCAAGCTCAGACTGATGTCATGCATGCTCAGACTGATGTCATACAAGCTCAGACTGATGTCATACTAGCTCAGACTGATGTCATACAAGTTCCGACTAATGTCATACAAGTTCAGACTGATGTCATGTAAGCTCAGACTGATGTCTACAATGCTCAGACTGAGGTCATACAAGCTCCAACTGATGTCATACCAGCTCAGACTGATGTCATACAAGCTCAGACTGAAGTCATACAAGTTCTGACTGATGTCATACAAGTTCCGACTGATGTCAGACAAGCTCAGACTGATGTCATACAAGCTCAGACTGATGTGATAGAAGTTCCGACTGATGTCATACAAGCTCAGACTGATGTAAGACAAGCTCAGACTGATGTCATGCAAGCTCAGACTGATGTCATGCAAACAGACTGATGTCATACAAGCTCCGACTGATGTCATACAAGTTCAGACTGATGTCATACAAAGCTCAGACTGATGTCATACACGCTCAGACTGATGTCATGTAAGCTCAGACTGATGTCATACAAGCTCCGACTGATGTCATGGAAGCTCAGACTGATGTCATGCAAACAGACTAATGCCATACAAGCTCCAACTGATGTCATACAAGCTCAGACTGATGTCATGCAAACTCAGACTGATGTCTATAAGCTCCGACTGATGTCATATCAGCTGTAACATGTCATACAAGGCTCAGACTGATGTCATACAAGCTCAGACATGTCATACAAGGCTCAGACTGATGTCATACAAGCTCAGAGCGATGTCATGCAAGCTCAGACTGATGTTATATAAGCTCCGACTGATGTCATGCAAGCTCAGACTGATGTCATACAAGCTCCAACTGATGTCATACAAGCTCCGACTGATGTCATGCAAGCTCAGACTGATGTCATACAAGCTCAGACTGATGCCAAGTAATCTCAGACTGATGTCATACAAGCTCAGGCTGATGTAAGACAAGCTCAGACTGATGTTATATAAGCTCCGACTGATGTCATACAAGCTCAGACTGATGTCATACACGCTCCGACTGATGTCATGCAGCTCAGACTGATGTCATGCATGCTCAGACTGATGTCATACAAGCTCAGACTGATGTCATACAAGTTCCGACTAATGTCATACAAGCTCAGACTGATGTCATGTAAGCTCAGACTGATGTCTACAATGCTCAGACTGAGGTCATACAAGCTCCGACTGATGTCATACAAGACTCAGACTGATGTCATACAAGCTCAGAGCAATTTCATGCAAGCTCAGACCGATGTCATACAAGCTGAGACATGTCATACAAGGCTCAGACTGATGTTAAACAAGCTCAGACATGTCATACAAGGTTCAGACAGAAGTCATACAAGCTCAGAGCGATGTCATACAAGCTCCGACTGATGTCAGACAAGCTCCGAATGATGTCAGACAAGCTCCGATTGATGTCATACAAGCTCAGACTGATGTCATACAATGCTCAGACTGATGTCATACAAGCTCCAACTGGTCATACCACCTCCGACTGATTTCATGCAAGCTCAGACTGATATCATGCTAACTCAGACTGATGGCATACAAGCTCAGACTGATGCCAAGTAATCTCAGACTGATGTCATACAAGCTCAGGCTGATGTAAGACAAGCTCAGACTGATGTTATATAAGCTCCGACTGATGTCATACAAGCTCAGACTGATGTCATACAAGCTCCGACTGATGTCATGCAGCTCAGACTGATGTCATGCATGCTCAGACTGATGACATACAAGCTCAGACTGATGTCATACAAGTTCCGACTAATGTCATACAAGCTCAGACTGATGTCATGTAAGCTCAGACTGATGTCTACAATGCTCAGACTGAGGTCATACAAGCTCCGACTGATGTCATACAAGACTCAGACTGATGTCATACAAGCTCAGAGCAATTTCATGCAAGCTCAGACCGATGTCATACAAGCTAAGACTGATGTCATACAATTCCGACTAATGTCATACAAGCTCCGACTGATGTCAGACAAGCTCAGACTGATGTCATACAAGCTCAGACTGATGTCATACAAGTTCCGACTGATGTCATACAAGCTCAGACTGATGTAAGACAAGCTCAGACTGAGGTCATGCAAACAGACTAATGTCATACAAGCTCCGACTGATGTCATACAACTTCCGACTGATGTCATACAAGCTCAGACTGATGTAAGACAAGCTCAGACTGATGTCATGCAAGGTCAGAGCGATGTCATGCAAACAGACTGATGTCATACAACTCCGACTGATGTCATACAAGTTCAGACAGATGTCATGCAAGGGTCAGACTGATGTCATACAAGCTCCGACTGGTCATACCAGCTTGGACTGATTTCATGCAAGCTCAGACTGATATCATGCTAACTCAGACTGATGGCATACAAGCTCAGACTGATTCCATGTAATCTCAGACTGATGTCATACAAGCTCAGACTGATGTAAGACAAGCTCAGACTGATGTTATATAAGCTCCGACTGATGTCATACAAGCTCAGACTGATGTCATACAAGCTCCGACTGATGTCATGCAGCTCAGACTGATGTCATACAAGCTCAGACTGATGTCATACAAGCTCAGAGCGATGTCATGCAAGCTCAGACTGATGTCATACAAGCTAAGACTGATGTCATACAAGCTCAGACTGATGTCATACAAGTTCCGACTAATGTCATACAAGCTCAGACTGATGTCATGTAAGCTCAGACTGATGTCTATAATGCTCAGACTGAGGTCATACAAGTTCCGACTGATGTCATACAAGACTCAGACTGATGTCATACAAGCTCAGAGCAATTTCATGCAAGCTCAGACCGATGTCATACAAGCTAAGACTGATGTCATACAATTCCGCCTAATATCATACAAGCTCCGACTGCTATTCATACAAGCTCAGACTGATGTCATACAAGCTCAGACTGATGTCATGTAAGCTCAGACTGATGTCTACAATGCTCAGACTGAGGTCATACAAGCTCCAACTGATGTCATGCCAGCTCCGACTGATGTCATACAAGTTCCGACTGATGTCAGACAAGCTCAGACTGATGTCATACAAGCTCAGACTGATGTCATACAATTTCCGACTGATGTCATACAAGCTCAGACAGATGTAAGACAAGCTCAGACTGATGTCATGCAAGCTCAGACTGATGTCATGCAAACAGACTGATGTCATACAAAGCTCAGACTGATGTCATACACGCTCCGACTTATGTCATACAAGTTCCGACTGATGTCATATAAGCTCCGACTGATGTCATACAAGCTCAGACTGATGTCATACAAGCTCAGACTGATGTCATACAAGCTCAGACTGATGTCATGTAAGCTCAGACTGATGTCATGCAAGCTCCGACTGATGTCATGCAAGCTCAGACTGATGTCATGCATGTTCAGACTGATGTCATACAAGCTCAGACTGATGTCATACAAGCTCAGACTGATGTCATACAAGTTCAGACTGATGTCATGCAAGGCTCAGACTGATGTCATACAAAGCTCAGACTGATGTCATACACGCTCCAACTGATGTCATACCAGCTCCGACTGATGTCATACAAGTTCCGACTGATGTCAGACAAGCTCCGCCTGATGTCATACAAGCTCAGACTGATGTCGTACAATCTCCGACTGATGTCATGCAAGCTCAGACTGATGTCATGCATGCTCAGACTGATGTCATACAAGCTCAGACTGATGTCATACTAGCTCAGACTGATGTCATACAAGTTCCGACTAATGTCATACAAGTTCAGACTGATGTCATGTAAGCTCAGACTGATGTCTACAATGCTCAGACTGAGGTCATACAAGCTCCAACTGATGTCATACCAGCTCAGACTGATGTCATACAAGCTCAGACTGAAGTCATACAAGTTCTGACTGATGTCATACAAGTTCCGACTGATGTCAGACAAGCTCAGACTGATGTCATACAAGCTCAGACTGATGTGATAGAAGTTCCGACTGATGTCATACAAACTCAGACTGATGTAAGACAAGCTCAGACTGATGTCATGCAAGCTCAGACTGATGTCATGCAAACAGACTGATGTCATACAAGCTCCGACTGATGTCATACAAGTTCAGACTGATGTCATGCAAGGCTCAGACTGATGTCATACAAAGCTCAGACTGATGTCATACAGGCTCAGACTGATGTCATGTAAGCTCAGACTGATGTCATACAAGCTCCGACTGATGTCATGGAAGCTCAGACTGATGTCATGCAAACAGACTAATGCCATACAAGCTCCAACTGATGTCATACAAGCTCAGACTGATGTCATGCAAACTCAGACTGATGTCTATAAGCTCCGACTGATGTCATATCAGCTGAAACATGTCATACAAGGCTCAGACTGATGTCATACAAGCTCAGACATGTCATACAAGGCTCAGACTGATGTCATACAAGCTCAGAGCGATGTCATGCAAGCTCAGACTGATGTTATATAAGCTCCGACTGATGTCATGCAAGCTCAGACTGATGTCATACAAGCTCCAACTGATGCCATACAAGCTCCGACTGATGTCATGCAAGCTCAGACTGATGTCATACAAGCTCAGACTGATGCCAAGTAATCTCAGACTGATGTCATACAAGCTCAGGCTGATGTAAGACAAGCTCAGACTGATGTTATATAAGCTCCGACTGATGTCATACAAGCTCAGACTGATGTCATACACGCTCCGACTGATGTCATGCAGCTCAGACTGATGTCATGCATGCTCAGACTGATGTCATACAAGCTCAGACTGATGTCATACAAGTTCCGACTAATGTCATACAAGCTCAGACTGATGTCATGTAAGCTCAGACTGATGTCTACAATGCTCAGACTGAGGTCATACAAGCTCCGACTGATGTCATACAAGACTCAGACTGATGTCATACAAGCTCAGAGCAATTTCATGCAAGCTCAGACCGATGTCATACAAGCTAAGACTGATGTCATACAATTCCGACTAATGTCATACAAGCTCCGACTGATGTCAGACAAGCTCAGACTGATGTCATACAAGCTCAGACTGATGTCATACAAGTTCCGACTGATGTCATACAAGCTCAGACTGATGTAAGACAAGCTCAGACTGAGGTCATGCAAACAGACTAATGTCATACAAGCTCCGACTGATGTCATACAACTTCCGACTGATGTCATACAAGCTCAGACTGATGTAAGACAAGCTCAGACTGATGTCATGCAAGGTCAGAGCGATGTCATGCAAACAGACTGATGTCATACAACTCCGACTGATGTCATACAAGTTCAGACAGATGTCATGCAAGGGTCAGACTGATGTCATACAAGCTCCGACTGGTCATACCAGCTTGGACTGATTTCATGCAAGCTCAGACTGATATCATGCTAACTCAGACTGATGGCATACAAGCTCAGACTGATTCCATGTAATCTCAGACTGATGTCATACAAGCTCAGACTGATGTAAGACAAGCTCAGACTGATGTTATATAAGCTCCGACTGATGTCATACAAGCTCAGACTGATGTCATACAAGCTCCGACTGATGTCATGCAGCTCAGACTGATGTCATACAAGCTCAGATTGATGTCATACAAGCTCAGAGCGATGTCATGCAAGCTCAGACTGATGTCATACAAGCTAAGACTGATGTCATACAAGCTCAGACTGATGTCATACAAGTTCCGACTAATGTCATACAAGCTCAGACTGATGTCATGTAAGCTCAGACTGATGTCTATAATGCTCAGACTGAGGTCATACAAGCTCCGACTGATGTCATACAAGACTCAGACTGATGTCATACAAGCTCAGAGCAATTTCATGCAAGCTCAGACCGATGTCATACAAGCTAAGACTGATGTCATACAATTCCGACTAATATCATACAAGCTCCGACTGATATTCATACAAGCTCAGACTGATGTCATACAAGCTCAGACTGATGTCATGTAAGCTCAGACTGATGTCTACAATGCTCAGACTGAGGTCATACAAACTCCAACTGAGGTCATGCCAGCTCCGACTGATGTCATACAAGTTCCGACTGATGTCAGACAAGCTCAGACTGATGTCATACAAGCTCAGACTGATGTCATACAATTTCCGACTGATGTCATACAAGCTCAGACAGATGTAAGACAAGCTCAGACTGATGTCATGCAAGCTCAGACTGATGTCATGCAAACAGACTGATGTCATACAAAGCTCAGACTGATGTCATACACGCTCCGACTTATGTCATACAAGTTCCGACTGATGTCATATAAGCTCCGACTGATGTCATACAAGCTCAGACTGATGTCATACAAGCTCAGACTGATGTCATACAAGCTCAGACTGATGTCATGTAAGCTCAGACTGATGTCATACAAGCTCCGACTGATGTCATGCAAGCTCAGACTGATGTCATGCATGTTCAGACTGATGTCATACAAGCTCAGACTGATGTCATACAAGCTCAGACTGATGTCATACAAGTTCAGACTGATGTCATGCAAGGCTCAGACTGATGTCATACAAAGCTCAGACTGATGTCATACACGCTCCAACTGATGTCATACCAGCTCCGACTGATGTCATACAAGTTCCGACTGATGTCAGACAAGCTCCGCCTGATGTCATACAAACTCAGACTGATGTCGTACAATCTCCGACTGATGTCATGCAAGCTCGGACTGATGTCATGCATGCTCAGACTGATGTCATACAAGCTCAGACTGATGTCATACTAGCTCAGACTGATGTCATACAAGTTCCGACTAATGTCATACAAGTTCAGACTGATGTCATGTAAGCTCAGACTGATGTCTACAATGCTCAGACTGAGGTCATACAAGCTCCAACTGATGTCATACCAGCTCCGACTGATGTCATACAAGCTCAGACTGATGTCAGACAAGCTCAGACTGATGTCATACAAGCTCAGACTGATGTCATACAATCTCAGACTGATGTCATACAAGCTCAGACTGATGTCATACAAGCTCAGACTGATGTCATACAAGCTCAGGCTGATGTCATACAAGCTCAGACTGATGTCAAACAAGCTCAGACTGATGTCATACAAGTTCAGACTGATGTCATGAAAGGCTCAGACTGATGTCATACAAAGCTCAGACTGATGTCATACACGCTCCAACTGATGTCATACCAGCTTCGACTGATGTCATACAAGTTCCGACTGATGTCAGACAAGCTCCGCCTGATGTCATACAAGCTCAGACTGATGTCGTACAATCTCCGACTGATGTCATGCAAGCTCAGACTGATGTCATGCATGCTCAGACTGATGTCATACAAGCTCAGACTGATGTCATACTAGCTCAGACTGATGTCATACAGGTTCCGACTAATGTCATACAAGTTCAGACTGATGTCATGTAAGCTCAGACTGATGCCTACAATGCTCAGACTGAGGTCATACAAGCTCCAACTGATGTCATACCAGCTCCGACTGATGTCATACAAGTTCCGACTGTTGTCAGACAAGCTCAGACTGATGTCATACAAGCTCAGACTGATGTCATACAAGTTCCGACTGATGTCATACAAGTTCTGACTGATGTCAGACAAGCTCAGACTGATGTCATACAAGCTCAGACTGATGTCATACAAGTTCCGACTGATGTCATACAAGCTCAGACTGATGTCAGACAAGCTCAGACTGATGTCATGCAAGCTCAGACTGATGTCTTGCAAACAGACTGATGTCATACAAGTTCAGACTGATGTCATACAAGCTCAGACTGATGTCATACAAGCTCCGACTGATGTCATGGAAGCTCAGACTGATGTCATGCAAACAGACTAATGCCATACAAGCTCCGACTGATGTCATACAAGCTCAGACTGATGTCATACAAGCTGAGACATGTCATACAAGGCTCAGACTGATGTCATACAAGCTCAGACATGTCATACAAGGATCAGATAGAAGTCATACAAGCTCAGAGCGATGTGATACAAGCTCCGACTGATGTCAGACAAGCTCCGACTGATGTCAGACAAGCTCCGACTGATGTCATACAAGCTCAGACTGATGTCATACAATGCTCAGACTGATGTCATACAAGCTCCGACTGGTCATACCACCTCCGACTGATTTCATGCCAGCTCAGACTGATATCATGCTAACTCAGCCTGATGGCATACAAGCTCAGACTGATGCCATGTAATCTCAGACTGATGTCATACAAGCTCAGACTGATGTAAGACAAGCTCAGACTGATGTTATATAAGCTCCGACTGATGTCATACAAGCTCAGACTGATGTCATACAAGCTCCGACTGATGTCATGCAGCTCAGACTGATGTCATGCATGCTCAGACTGATGTCATACAAGCTCAGACTGATGTCATACAAGCTCAGAGCGATGTCATGCAAGCTCAGACTGATGTCATTCAAGCTAAGACTGATGTCATACAAGTTCAGACAGATGTCATGCAAGGCTCAGACTGAGGTCATACAAAGCTCAGACTGATGTCATACACGCTCCGACTGATGTCATACAAGTTCCTACTGATGTCATATAAGCTCCGACTGATGTCATGCAAGCTCAAACTGATGTCATACAAGCTCAGACTGATGTCATACAATCTCAGACTGATGTCATGTAAGCTCAGACTGATGTCATACAAGCTCCGACTGATGTCATGTAAGCTCAGACTGATGTCATACAAGCTCCGACTGATGTCATGGAAGCTCAGACTGATGTCATGCAAACAGACTAATGCCATAGAAGCTCCAACTGATGTCATACAAGCTCAGACTGATGTCATGCAAACTCAGACTGATGTCTATAAGCTCCGACTGATGTCATATCAGCTGAGACATGTCATACAAGGCTCAGACTGATGTCATACAAGCTCAGACATGTCATACAAGGCTCAGACTGATGTCATACAAGCTCAGAGCGATGTCATGCAAGCTCAGACTGATGTTATATAAGCTCCGATTGATCTCATACAAGCTCCAACTGATGTCATACAAGCTCCGACTGATGTCATGCAAGCTCAGACTGATGTCATGCAAACAGACTAATGTCATACAAGCTCAGACAGAAGTCATACAAGCTCAGAGCGATGTCATACAAGCTCCGACTGATGTCAGACAAGCTCCGACTGATGTCAGACAAGCTCCGACTGATGTCAGACAAGCTCCGACTGATGTCATACAAGCTCAGACTGATGTCATACAATGCTCAGACTAATGTCATACAAGCTCCGACTGGTCATACCACCTCCGACTGATTTCATGCAAGCTCAGACTGATATCATGCTAACTCAGACTGATGGCATACAAGCTCAGACTGATGCCATGTAATCTCAGACTGATGTCATACAAGCTCAGACTGATGTAAGACAAGCTCAGACTGATGTTATATAAGCTCCGACTGATGTCATACAAGCTCAGACTGATGTCATACAAGCTCCGACTGATGTCATGCAGCTCAGACTGATGTCATGCATGCTCAGACTGATGTCATACAAGCTCAGACTGATGTCATACAAGCTCAGACTGATGTCATACAAGCTCAGAGCGATGTCATGCAAGCTCAGACTGATGTCATACAAGCTAAGACGGATGTCATACAAGCTCAGACTGATGTCATACATGTTCCGACTAATGTCATACAAGCTCAGACTGATGTCATGTAAGCTCAGACTGATGACTACAATGCTCAGACTGAGGTCATACAAGCTCCGACTGATGTCATACAAGACTCAGACTGATGTCATACAAGCTCCGAGCAATTTCATGCAAGCTCAGACCGATGTCATACAAGCTAAGACTGATGTCATACAATTCCGACTAATGTCATACAAGCACCGACTGATGTCAGACAAGCTCAGACTGATGTCATACAAGCTCAGACTGATGTCATACAAGTTCCGACTGATGTCATACAAGCTCAGACTGATGTAAGACAAGCTCAGACTGATATCATGCAAACAGACTAATGTCATACAAGCTCCGACTGATGTCATACAAGATCCGACTGATGTCATACAAGCTCAGACTGATGTCATACAAGTTCCGACTGATGTCAGACAAGCTCAGACTGATGTAAGACAAGCTCAGACTGATGTCATGCAAGGTCAGAGCGATGTCATGCAAACAGACTGATGTCATACAAGCTCCGACTGGTCATACCAGCTCCGACTGATTTCATGCAAGCTCAGACTGATATCATGCTAACTCAGACTGATGGCATACAAGCTCAGACTGATTCCATGTAATCTCAGACTGATGTCATACAAGCTCAGACTGATGTAAGACAAGCTCAGACTGATGTTATATAAGCTCCGACTGATGTCATACAAGCTCAGACTGATGTCATACAAGCTCCGACTGATGTCATGCAGCTCAGACTGATGTCATACAAGCTCAGAGCGATGTCATGCAAGCTCAGACTGATGTCATACAAGCTAAGACTGATGTCATACAAGCTCAGACTGATGTCATACAAGTTCCGACTGATGTCAGACAAGCTCAGACTGATGTCATACAAGCTCAGACTGATCACATACAAGTTCCGACTGATGTCATACAAGTTCCGACTGATGTCAGACAAGCTCAGACTGATGTCATGCAAGCTCAGACTGATGTCATGCAAACAGACTGATGTCATACAAAGCTCAGACTGATGTCATACAAGTTCCGACTGATGTCAGACAAGCTCAGACTGATGTCATACAAGCTCAGACTGATGTCATACAAGCTCAGGCTGATGTCATGTAAGCTCAGACTGATGTCATACAAGCTCCGACTGATGTCATGCAAGCTCAGACTGATGTCATGCATGCTCAGACTGATGTCATACAAGCTCAGACTGATGTCATACACGCTCCAACTGATGTCATACCAGCTCTGACTGATGTCATACAAGCTAAGACTGATGTCATACAAGCTCAGAGCGATGTCATGCAAGCTCAGACTGATGTCATACAAGCTAAGACTGATGTCATACAAGCTCAGACTGATGTCATACAAGTTCCGACTAATGTCATACAAGCTCAGACTGATGTCATGTAAGCTCAGACTGATGTCTATAATGCTCAGACTGAGGTCATACAAGCTCCGACTGATGTCATACAAGACTCAGACTGATGTCATACAAGCTCAGAGCAATTTCATGCAAGCTCAGACCGATGTCATACAAGCTAAGACTGATGTCATACAATTCCGACTAATATCATACTAGCTCCGACTGATATTCATACAAGCTCAGACTGATGTCATACAAGCTCAGACTGATGTCATGTAAGCTCAGACTGATGTCTACAATGCTCAGACTGAGGTCATACAAGCTCCACCTGATGTCATGCCAGCTCCGACTGATGTCATACAAGTTCCGACTGATGTCAGACAAGCTCAGACTGATGTCATACAAGCTCAGACTGATGTCATACAAGTTCCGACTGATGTCATACAAGCTCAGACTGATGTAAGACAAGCTCAGACTGATGTCATGCAAGCTCAGACTGATGTCATGCAAACAGACTGATGTCATACAAAGCTCAGACTGATGTCATACATGCTCCGACTGATGTCATACAAGTTCAGACTGATGTCATATAAGCTCCGACTGATCTCATACAAGCTCCGACTGATGTCATACAAGCTCAGACTGATGTCATACAAACTCAGACTGATGTCATGTAAGCTCAGACTGATGTCATACAAGCTCAGACTGATGTCATACAAGCTCAGACTGATGTCATACAAGTTCAGACTGATGTCATGCAAGGCTCAGACTGATGTCATACAAAGCTCAGACTGATGTCATACACGCTCCAACTGATGTCATACCAGCTCCGACTGATGTCATACAAGTTCCGACTGATGTCAGACAAGCTCCGCCTGATGTCATACAAGCTCAGACTGATGTCGTACAATCTCCGACTGATGTCATGCAAGCTCAGACTGATGTCATGCATGCTCAGAATGATGTCATACAAGCTCAGACTGATGTCATACTAGCTCAGACTAATGTCATACAAGTTCCGACTAATGTCATACAAGTTCAGACTGATGTCATGTAAGCTCAGACTGATGTCTACAATGCTCAGACTGAGGTCATACAAGCTCCAACTGATGTCATACCAGCTCCGACTGATGTCATACAAGTTCCGACTGATGTCAGACAAGCTCAGACTGATGTCATACAAGCTCAGACTGATGTCATACAAGCTCAGACTGATGTCATGTAAGTTCAGACTGATGTCGTACAAGCTCCGACTGATGTCATGCAAGCTCAGACTGATGTCATGCATGCTCAGACTGATGTCATACAAGCTCAGACTGATGTCATACAAGCTCAGACTGATGTCATGAAAGGCTCAGACTGATGTCATACAAAGCTCAGACTGATGTCATACACGCTCCAACTGATGTCATACCAGCTCCGATTGATGTCATACAAGTTCCGACTGATGTCAGACAAGCTCCGCCTGATGTCATACAAGCTCAGACTGATGTCGTACAATCTCCGACTGATGTCATGCAAGCTCAGACTGATGTCATGCATGCTCAGACTGATGTCATACAAGCTCAGACTGATGTCATAATAGCTCAGACTGATGTCATACAAGTTCCGACAAATGTCATACAAGTTCAGACTGATGTCATGTAAGCTCAGACTGATGTCTACAATGCTCAGACTGAGGTCATACAAGCTCCAACTGATGTCATACCAGCTCTGACTGATGTCATACAAGTTCCGACTGATGTCAGACAAGTTCCGAATGATGTCATACAAGTTCCGACTGATGTCAGACAAGCTCAGACTGATGTAATACAAGCTCAGACTGATGTCATACAAGTTCCGACTGATGTCATACAAGCTCAGACTGATGTCAGACAAGCTCAGACTGATGTCATGCAAGCTCAGACTGATGTCATGCAAACAGACTGATGTCATACAAGCTCCGACTGATGTCATACAAGTTCAGACTGATATCATGCAAGGCTCAGACTGATGTCATACAAAGCTCCGACTGATGTCATACACGCTCCGACTGATGTCATACAAGTTCTGACTGATGTCATATAAGCTCCGACTGATGTCATGCAAGCTCAGACTGATGTCATACAAGCTCAGACTGATGTCATGTAAGCTCAGACTGATATCATACAAGCTCCGACTGATGTCATGGAAGCTCAGACTGATGTCATGCAAACAGACTAATGCCATACAAGCTCCGACTGATGTCATACAAGCTCAGACTGATGTCATACAAGCTGAGACATGTCATACAAGGCTCAGACTGATGTTAAACAAGCTCAGACATGTCATACAAGGCTCAGACAGAAGTCATACAAGCTCAGAGCGATGTCATACAAGCTCCGACTGATGTCAGACAAGCTCCGACTGATGTCAGACAAGCTCCGACTGATGTCATACAAGCTCAGACTGATGTCATACAATGCTCAGACTGAAGTCATACATAGAAACATAGAAACATAGAAAATAGGTGCAGGAGCAGGCCATTCAGCCCTTCTAGCCTGCACCGCCATTCAATGAGTTCATGGCTGAACATGAAACTTCAGTACCCCCTTCCTGCTTTCTCGCCATAACCCTTGATCCCCCGAGTAGTAAGGACTTCATCTAACTCCCTTTTGAATATATTTAGTGAATTGGCCTCAACTACTTTCTGTGGTAGAGAATTCCACAGGTTCACCACTCTCTGGGTGAAGAAGTTTCTCCTCATCTCGGTCCTAAATGGCTTACCCCTTATCCTCAGACTGTGACCTCTGGTTCTGGACTTCCCCAAAATTGGGAACATTCTTTCTGCATCTAACCTGTCTAAACCCGTCAGAATTTTAAACGTTTCTATGAGGTCCCCTCTCATTCTTCTGAACTCCAGTGAATACAAGCCCAGTTGATCCAATCTTTCTTGATAGGTCAGTCCCGCCATCCCGGGAATCAGTCTGGTGAACCTTCGCTGCACTCCCTCAATAGCAAGAATGTCCTTCCTCAAGTTAGGAGACCAAAACTGTACACAATACTCCAGGTGTGGCCTCACCAAGGCCCTGTACAACTGTAGTAACACCTCCCTGCCCCTGTATTCAAATCCCCTCGCTATGAAGGCCAACATGCCATTTGCTTTCTTAACCGCCTGCTGTACCTGCATGCTAACCTTCAATGACTGATGTACCATGACACCCAGGTCTCGTTGCACCTTCCCTTTTCCTAATCTGTCACCATTCAGATAATAGTCTGTCTCTCTGTTTTTACCACCAAAGTGGATAACCTCACATTTAACCACATTATACTTCATCTGCCATGCATTTGCCCACTCACCTAACCTATCCAAGTCACTCTGCAGCCTCATAGCATCCTCCTCGCAGCTCACACTGCCACCCAACTTAGTATCATCCGCAAATTTGGAGATACTGCATTTAATCCCCTCGTCTAAATCATTAATGTACAATGTAAACAGCTGGGGCCCCAGCACAGAACCTTGCGGCACTCCACTAGTCACTGCCTGCCATTCTGAAAAGTACCCGTTTACTCCTACTCTTTGCTTCCTGTCTGACAACCAGTTCTCAATCCACGTCAGCACACTACCCCCAATCCCATGTGCTTTAACTTTGCACATTAATCTCTTGTGTGGGACCTTGTCGAAAGCCTTCTGAAAGTCCAAATATACCACATCAACTGGTTCTCCTTTGTCCACTTTACTGGAAACATCCTCAAAAAATTCCAGAAGATTTGTCAAGCATGATTTCCCTTTCACAAATCCATGCTGACTTGGACCTATCATGTCACCATTTTCCAGATGCACTGCTATGACATCCTTAATAATTGATTCCATCATTTTACCCACTACTGAGGTCAGGCTGACCGGTCTATAATTCCCTGTTTTCTCTCTCCCTCCTTTTTTAAAAAGTGGGGTTACATTGGCTACCCTCCACTCCATAGGAACTGATCCAGAGTCAATGGAATGTTGGAAAATGACTGTCAATGCATCCGCTATTTCCAAGGCCACCTCCTTAAGTACTCTAGGATGCAGTCCATCAGGCCCTGGGGATTTATCGGCCTTCAATCCCATCAATTTCCCCAACACAATTTCCCGACTAATAAAGATTTCCCTCAGTTCCCCCTCCTTACTAGACCCTCTGACCCCTTTTATATCCGGAAGGTTGTTTGTATCCTCCTTAGTGAATACCGAACCAAAGTACTTGTTCAATTGGTCTGCCATTTCTTTGTTCCCCGTTATGACTTCCCCTGATTCTGACTGCAGGGGACCTACGTTTGTCTTCACCAACCTTTTTCTCTTTACATACCGATAGAAACTTTTGCAATCCGTCTTAATGTTCCCTGCAAGCTTCTTCTCGTACTCCATTTTCCCTGCCCTAATCAAACCCTTTGTCCTCCTCTGCTGAGTTCTAAATTTCTCCCAGTCCCCAGGTTCGCTGCTATTTCTGGCCAATTTGTATGCCACTTCCTTGGCTTTAATACTATCCCTGATTTCCCTAGATAGCCCAGGTTGAGCCACCTTCCCTTTTTTATTTTTACGCCAGACAGGAATGTACAATTGTTGTAATTCATCCATGCGGTCTCCAAATGTCTGCCATTGCCCATCCACAGTCAACCCCCTAAGTATCATTCGCCAATCTATCCTAGCCAATTCACGCCTCATACCTTCAAAGTTACCCTTCTTTAAGTTCTGGACCATGGTCTCTGAAATTACTGTTTCATTCTCCATCCTAATGCAGAATTCCACCATATTATGGTCACTCTTCCCCAAGGGGCCTCGTACAATGAGATTGCTAATTAATCCTCTCTCATTACACAACACCCAGTCTAAGATGGCCTCCCCCCTAGTTGGTTCCTCAACATATTGGTCTAGAAAACCATCCCTTATGCACTCCAGGAAATCCTCCTCCACCGTATTGCTTCCAGTTTGGCTAGCCCAATCTATGTGCATATTAAAGTCACCCATTATAACTGCTACACCTTTATTGCATGCACCCCTAATTTCCTGTTTGATGCCCTCCCCAACATCCCTATTACTGTTTGGAGGTCTGTACACAACTCCTACTAACGTTTTTTGCCCTTTGGTGTTCTGCAGCTCTACCCATATAGATTCCACATCATCCAAGCTAATGTCTTTCCTAACTATTGCATTAATCTCCTCTTTAACCAGCAATGCTACCCCACCTCCTTTTCCTTTTATTCTATCCTTCCTGAATGTTGAATACCCCTGAATGTTGAGTTCCCAGCCCTGATCATCCTGGAGCCACGTCTCCGTAATCCCAATCACATCATATTTGTTAACATCTATTTGCACAATTAATTCATCCACCTTATTGCGGATACTCCTTGCATTAAGACACAAAGCCTTCAGGCTTGTTTTATTAACACCCTTTGTCCTTTTAGAATTTTGCTGTACAGTGGCCCTTTTTGTTCTTTGCCTTGGGTTTCTCTGCCCTCCACTTTTCCTCATCTCCTTTCTGTCTTTTGCTTTTGTCTCCTTTTTGTTTCCCTCTGTCTCCCTGCATTGGTTCCCATCCCCCTGCCATATTAGTTTAAATCCTCCCCAACAGCACTAGCAAACACTCCCCCTAGGACATTGGTTCCGGTCCTGCCCAGGTGCAGACCGTCTGGTTTGTACTGGTCCCACCTCCCCCAGAACCGGTCCCAATGCCCCAGGAATTTGAATCCCTCCCTGCTGCACCACTGCTCAAGCCACGTATTCATCTGCGCTATCCTGCGATTCCTACTCTGACTAGCACGTGGCACTGGTAGCAATCCCGAGATTACTACTTTTGAGGTCCTACTTTTTAATTTAGCTCCTAGCTCCTTAAATTCGTTTCGTAGGACCTCATCCCTTTTTTTACCTATGTCGTTGGTACCAATGTGCACCACGACAACTGGCTGTTCTCCCTCCCATTTCAGAATGTCCTGCACCCGCTCCGAGACATCCTTGACCCTTGCACCAGGGAGGCAACATACCATCCTGGAGTCTCGGTTGCGGCCGCAGAAACGCCTATCTATTCCCCTCACAATTGAATCCCCTATCACTATCGCTCTCCCACTCTTTTTCTTCCCTCCTGTGCAGCAGAGCCAGCCACGGTGCCATGAACTTGGCTGCTGCTGCCCTCCCCTGATGAGTCATTCCCCTCAACAGTACCCAAAGCGGTGTATCTGTTTTGCAGGGGGATGACCACAGGGGACCCCTGCACTACCTTCCTTGCACTACTCTTCCTGCTGGTCTTCCATTCCCTATCTGGCTGTGGACCCTTTCCCTGCGGTAAGACCAACTCACTACACGTGATACTCACGTCATTCTCAGCATCGTGGATGCTCCAGAGTAAATCCACCCTCAGCTCCAATTCCGTAACGCGGTCCGTCAGGAGCCGGAGGTGGACACACTTCCCGCACACGTAGTCGTCAGGGACACCGAAAGTGTCCCTGAGTTCCCACATGGTACAGGAGGAGCATAACACCCGACCGAGCTCTCCTGCCATGTCTTAACCCTTAGATACACTTAAACTGGTAATAACAATGTTAAAAGTTACTGACCAATATAAGAAGAAAAAGAAAAACTACTCACCAATCACCAGCCAATCACTTACCCCCTAGGCTGTGACGTCACCTTTGTATCTTTGCCTTCTCCCTGTAGCTGCACCGGTACGCCTCTCGCCGACCCCGGACTCGCGCTGCTCCGAGCTCCCGCCTCCTCGACTGACTGCTCGAACTGCTCGACTCCCGCTGGCCTTTATAGGCCTCTCGCCGACCCCGGACTCGCGCTGCTCCGAGCTCCCGCCTCCTCGACCTGCTCGAACTGCCTGACTCCCGCTGGCCTTTATAGGCCTCTCGCCGACCCCGGACTCGCGCTGCTCCGAGCTCCCGCCTCCTCGACTGACTGCTCGACTCCCGCTGGCCTTTATAGGCCTCTCGCCGACCCCGGACTCGCGCTGCTCCGAGCTCCCGCCTCCTCGACCTGCTCGAACTGCCTGACTCCCGCTGGCCTTTATAGGCCTCTCGCCGACCCCGGACTCGCGCTGCTCCGAGCTCCCGCCTCCTCGACTGACTGCTCGACTCCCGCTGGCCTTTATAGGCCTCTCGCCGACCCCGGACTCGCGCTGCTCCGAGCTCCCGCCTCCTCGACTGACTGCTCGACTCCCGCTGGCCTTTATAGGCCTCTCGCCGACCCCGGACACACGCTGCTCCGAGCTCCCGCCTCCTCGACTGACTGCTCGACTCCCGCTGGCCTTTATAGGCCTCTCGCCGACCCCGGACTCACGCTGCTCCGAGCTCCCGCCTCCTCGACTGACTGGTCAAGCTCCGACTGGTCATACCACCTCCGACTGATTTCATGCAAGCTCAGACTGATATCATGCAAACAGACTGATGTCATACAAAGCTCAGACTGATGTCATACACGCTCCGACTGATGTCATACAAGTTCAGACTGATGTCATATAAGCTCCGACTGATGTCATACAAGCTCCGACTGATGTCATACAAGCTCAGACTGATGTCATACAAGCTCAGACTGATGTCATGTAAGCTCAGACTGATGTCATACAAGCTCCGACTAATGTCATGCAAGCTCAGCATGATGTCATGCATGCTCAGACTGATGTCATACAAGCTCAGACTGATGTCATACAAGCTCAGACTGATGTCATACAAGTTCAGACTGATGTCATGCAAGGCTCAGACTGATGTCATACAAAGCTCAGACTGATGTCATACACGCTCCAACTGATGTCATACCAGCTCCGACTGATGTCATACAAGTTCCGACTGATGTCAGACAAGCTCCGCCTGATGTCATACAAGCTCAGACTGATGTCGTACAATCTCCGACTGATGTCATGCAAGCTCAGACTGATGTCATGCATGCTCAGACTGATGTCATACAAGCTCAGACTGATGTCATACTAGCTCAGACTGATGTCATACAAGTTCCGACTAATGTCATACAAGTTCAGACTGATGTCATGTAAGCTCAGGCTGATGTCTACAATGCTCAGACTGAGGTCATACAAGCTCCAACTGATGTCATACCAGCTCCGACTGATGTCATACAAGTTCCGACTGATGTCAGACAAGCTCAGACTGATGTCATACAAGCTCAGACTGATGTCATCCAAGCTCAGACTGATGTCATACAAGCTCAGACTGATGTCATGTAAGCTCAGACTGATGTCATACAAGCTCCGACTGATGTCATGCAAGCTCAGACTGATGTCATGCATGCTCAGACTGATGTCATACAAGCTCAGACTGATGTCATACAAGCTCAGACTGATGTCATGAAAGGCTCAGACTGATGTCATACAAAGCTCAGACTGATGTCATACACGCTCCAACTGATGTCATACCAGCTCCGATTGATGTCATACAAGTTCCGACTGATGTCAGACAAACTCCGCCTGATGTCATACAAGCTCAGACTGATGTCGTACAATCTCCGACTGATGTCATGCAAGCTCAGACTGATGTCATGCATGCTCAGACTGATGTCATACAAGCTCAGACTGATGTCATACTAGCTCAGACTGATGTCATACAAGTTCCGACTAATGTCATACAAGTTCAGACTGATGTCATGTAAGCTCAGACTGATGTCTACAATGCTCAGACTGAGGTCATACAAGCTCCAACTGATGTCATACCAGCTCCGACTGATGTCATACAAGTTCCGACTGATGTCAGACAAGCTCAGACTGATGTCATACAAGATCAGACTGATGTCATTCAAGTTCCGAATGATGTCATACAAGTTCCGACTGATGTCAGACAAGCTCAGACTGATGTCATACAAGCTCAGACTGATGTCATACAAGTTCCGACTGATGTCATACAAGCTCAGACTGATGTCAGACAAGCTCAGACTGATGTCATGCAAGCTCAGACTGATGTCATGCAAACAGACTGATGTCATACAAGCTCCGACTGATGTCATACAAGTTCAGACTGATATCATGCAAGGCTCAGACTGATGTCATACAAAGCTCAGACTGATGTCATACACGCTCCGACTGATGTCATACAAGTTCTGACTGATGTCATATAAGCTCCGATTGATGTCATGCAAGCTCAGACTGATGCCATACAAGCTCCGACTGATGTCATACAAGCTCAGACTGATGTTATACAAGCTGAGACATGTCATACAAGGCTCAGACTGATGTTAAACAAGCTCAGACATGTCATACAAGGCTCAGACAGAAGTCATACAAGCTCAGAGTGATGTCATACAAGCTCCGACTGATGTCAGACAAGCTCCGACTGATGTCAGACAAGCTCCGACTGATGTCATACAAGCTCAGACTGATGTCATACAATGCTCAGACTGAAGTCATACAAGCTCCGACTGGTCATACCACCTCCGACTGATTTCATGCAAGCTCAGACTGATATCATGCAAACAGACTGATGTCATACAAAGCTCAGACTGATGTCATACCAGCTCCGACTGATGTCATACAAGTTCAGACTGATGTCATATAAGCTCCGACTGATGTCATACAAGCTCCGACTGATGTCAGACAAGCTCCGTCTGATGTCATACAAGCTCAGACTGATGTCGTACAATCTCCGACTGATGTCATGCAAGCTCAGACTGATGTCATGCATGCTCAGACTGATGTCATACAAGCTCAGACTGATGTCATACTAGCTCAGACTGATGTCATACAAGTTCCGACTAATGTCATACAAGTTCAGACTGATGTCATGTAAGCTCAGGCTGATGTCTACAATGCTCAGACTGAGGTCATACAAGCTCAAACTGATGTCATACCAGCTCCGACTGATGTCATACAAGTTCCGACTGATGTCAGACAAGCTCAGACTGATGTCATACAAGCTCAGACTGATGTCATACAAGCTCAGACTGATGTCATGTAAGCTCAGACTAATGTCATACAAGCTCCGACTGATGTCATGCAAGCTCAGACTGATGTCATGCATGCTCAGACTGATGTCATACAAGCTCAGACTGATGTCATACAAGCTCAGACTGATGTCATGAAAGGCTCAGACTGATGTCATACAAAGCTCAGACTGATGTCATACACGCTCCAACTGATGTCATACCAGCTCCGATTGATGTCATACAAGTTCCGACTGATGTCAGACAAGCTCCGCCTGATGTCATACAAGCTCAGACTGATGTCGTACAATCTCCGACTGATGTCATGCAAGCTCAGACTGATGTCATGCATGCTCAGACTGAAGTCATACAAGCTCAGACTGATGTCATACTAGCTCAGACTGATTTCATACAAGTTCCGACTAATGTCATACAAGTTCAGACTGATGTCATGTAAGCTCAGACTGATGTCTACAATACTCAGACTGAGGTCATACAAGCTCCAACTGATGTCATACCAGCTCCGACTGATGTCATACAAGTTCCGACTGATGTCAGACAAGCTCAGACTGATGTCATACAAGATCAGACTGATGTCATTCAAGTTCCGAACGATGTCATACAAGTTCCGACTGATGTCAGACAAGCTCAGACTGATGTCATACAAGCTCAGACTGATGTCATACAAGTTCCGACTGATGTCATACAAGCTCAGACTGATGTCAGACAAGCTCAGACTGATGTCATGCAAGCTCAGACTGATGTCATGCAAACAGACTGATGTCATACAAGCTCCGACTGATGTCATACAAGTTCAGACTGATATCATGCAAGGCTCAGACTGATGTCATACAAAGCTCAGACTGATGTCATACAAGTTCTGACTGATGTCATATAAGCTCCGACTGATGTCATGCAAGCTCAGACTGATGTCATACAAGCTCAGACTGATGTCATACAAGCTCAGACTGATGTCATGTAAGCTCAGACTGATATCATACAAACTCCGACTGATGTCATGGAAGCTCAGACTGATGTCATGCAAACAGACTAATGCCATACAAGCTCCGACTGATGTCATACAAGCTCAGACTGAGGTCATACAAGCTGAGACATGTCATACAAGGCTCAGACTGATGTTAAACAAGCTCAGACATGTCATACAAGGCTCAGACAGAAGTCATACAAGCTCAGAGCGATGTCATACAAGCTCCGACTGATGTCAGACAAGCTCCGACTGATGTCAGACAAGCTCCGACTGATGTCATACAAGCTCAGACTGATGTCATACAATGCTCAGACTGAAGTCATACAAGCTCCGACTGGTCATACCACCTCCGACTGATTTCATGCAAGCTCAGATTGATATCATGCAAACAGACTGATGTCATACAAAGCTCAGACTGATGTCATACACGCTCCGACTGATGTCATACAAGTTCAGACTGATGTCATATAAGCTCCGACTGATGTCATATAAGCTCCGACTGATGTCATACAAGCTCAGACTGATGTCATGTAAGCTCAGACTGATGTCATACAAGCTCCGTCTGATGTCATACAAGCTCAGCATGATGTCATGTATGCTCAGACTGATGTCATACAAGCTCAGACTGATGTCATACAAGCTCAGACTGATGTCATGCATGCTCAGACTGATGTCATACAAGCTCAGACTGATGTCATACAAGCTCAGACTGATGTCATACAAGTTCAGACTGATGTCATTAAAGGCTCAGACTGATGTCATACAAAGCTCAGACTGATGTCATACACGCTCCAACTGATGTCATACCAGCTCCGATTGATGTCATACAAGTTCCGACTGATGTCAGACAAGCTCCGCCTGATGTCATACAAGCTCAGACTGATGTCGTACAATCTCCGACTGATGTCATGCAAGCTCAGACTGATGGCATGCATGCTCAGACTGATGTCATACAAGCTCAGACTGATGTCATACTAGCTCAGACTGATGTCATACAAGTTCCGACTAATGTCATACAAGTTCAGACTGATGTCAGACAAGCTCAGACTGATGTCATACAAACTCAGACTGATGTCATACAAGCTCAGACTGATGTCAGACAAGCTCAGACTGATGTCATGCAAGCTCAGACTGATGTCATATAAGCTCCGACTGATGTCATGCAAGCTCAGACTGATGTCATACAAGCTCAGACTGATGTCATACAAGCTCAGAGCGATGTCATGCAAGCTCAGACTGATGTCATACAAGCTCCGACTGATGTCATGCAAGCTCAGACTGATGTCATGCAAACAGACTAATGTCATACAAGCTCCGACTGATGTCATACAAGCTCAGACTGAGGTCATGCAAACTCAGACTGATGTCTATAAGTTCCGACTGATGTCATACAAGCTGAGACATGTCATACAAGGCTCAGACTGATGTTAAACAAGATCAGACATGTCATACAAGGCTCAGACAGAAGTCATACAAGCTCAGAGCGATGTCATACAAGCTCCGACTGATGTCATACAAGTTCCGACTGATGTCAGACAAGCTCAGACTGATGTCATACAAGATCAGACTGATGTCATTCAAGTTCCGAATGATGTCATACAAGTTCCGACTGATGTCAGACAAGCTCAGACTGATGTCATACAAGCTCAGACTGATGTCATACAAGTTCCGACTGATGTCATACAAGCTCAGACTGATGTCAGACAAGCTCAGACTGATGTCATGCAAGCTCAGACTGATGTCATGCAAACAGACTGATGTCATACAAGCTCCGACTGATGTCATACAAGTTCAGACTGATATCATGCAAGGCTCAGACTGATGTCATACAAAGCTCAGACTGATGTCATACACGCTCCGACTGATGTCATACAAGTTCTGACTGATGTCATATAAGCTCCGATTGATGTCATGCAAGCTCAGACTGATGCCATACAAGCTCCGACTGATGTCATACAAGCTCAGACTGATGTTATACAAGCTGAGACATGTCATACAAGGCTCAGACTGATGTTAAACAAGCTCAGACATGTCATACAAGGCTCAGACAGAAGTCATACAAGCTCAGAGTGATGTCATACAAGCTCCGACTGATGTCAGACAAGCTCCGACTGATGTCAGACAAGCTCCGACTGATGTCATACAAGCTCAGACTGATGTCATACAATGCTCAGACTGAAGTCATACAAGCTCCGACTGGTCATACCACCTCCGACTGATTTCATGCAAGCTCAGACTGATATCATGCAAACAGACTGATGTCATACAAAGCTCAGACTGATGTCATACCAGCTCCGACTGATGTCATACAAGTTCAGACTGATGTCATATAAGCTCCGACTGATGTCATACAAGCTCCGACTGATGTCAGACAAGCTCCGTCTGATGTCATACAAGCTCAGACTGATGTCGTACAATCTCCGACTGATGTCATGCAAGCTCAGACTGATGTCATGCATGCTCAGACTGATGTCATACAAGCTCAGACTGATGTCATACTAGCTCAGACTGATGTCATACAAGTTCCGACTAATGTCATACAAGTTCAGACTGATGTCATGTAAGCTCAGGCTGATGTCTACAATGCTCAGACTGAGGTCATACAAGCTCAAACTGATGTCATACCAGCTCCGACTGATGTCATACAAGTTCCGACTGATGTCAGACAAGCTCAGACTGATGTCATACAAGCTCAGACTGATGTCATACAAGCTCAGACTGATGTCATGTAAGCTCAGACTAATGTCATACAAGCTCCGACTGATGTCATGCAAGCTCAGACTGATGTCATGCATGCTCAGACTGATGTCATACAAGCTCAGACTGATGTCATACAAGCTCAGACTGATGTCATGAAAGGCTCAGACTGATGTCATACAAAGCTCAGACTGATGTCATACACGCTCCAACTGATGTCATACCAGCTCCGATTGATGTCATACAAGTTCCGACTGATGTCAGACAAGCTCCGCCTGATGTCATACAAGCTCAGACTGATGTCGTACAATCTCCGACTGATGTCATGCAAGCTCAGACTGATGTCATGCATGCTCAGACTGAAGTCATACAAGCTCAGACTGATGTCATACTAGCTCAGACTGATTTCATACAAGTTCCGACTAATGTCATACAAGTTCAGACTGATGTCATGTAAGCTCAGACTGATGTCTACAATACTCAGACTGAGGTCATACAAGCTCCAACTGATGTCATACCAGCTCCGACTGATGTCATACAAGTTCCGACTGATGTCAGACAAGCTCAGACTGATGTCATACAAGATCAGACTGATGTCATTCAAGTTCCGAACGATGTCATACAAGTTCCGACTGATGTCAGACAAGCTCAGACTGATGTCATACAAGCTCAGACTGATGTCATACAAGTTCCGACTGATGTCATACAAGCTCAGACTGATGTCAGACAAGCTCAGACTGATGTCATGCAAGCTCAGACTGATGTCATGCAAACAGACTGATGTCATACAAGCTCCGACTGATGTCATACAAGTTCAGACTGATATCATGCAAGGCTCAGACTGATGTCATACAAAGCTCAGACTGATGTCATACAAGTTCTGACTGATGTCATATAAGCTCCGACTGATGTCATGCAAGCTCAGACTGATGTCATACAAGCTCAGACTGATGTCATACAAGCTCAGACTGATGTCATGTAAGCTCAGACTGATATCATACAAGCTCCGACTGATGTCATGGAAGCTCAGACTGATGTCATGCAAACAGACTAATGCCATACAAGCTCCGACTGATGTCATACAAGCTCAGACTGAGGTCATACAAGCTGAGACATGTCATACAAGGCTCAGACTGATGTTAAACAAGCTCAGACATGTCATACAAGGCTCAGACAGAAGTCATACAAGCTCAGAGCGATGTCATACAAGCTCCGACTGATGTCAGACAAGCTCCGACTGATGTCAGACAAGCTCCGACTGATGTCATACAAGCTCAGACTGATGTCATACAATGCTCAGACTGAAGTCATACAAGCTCCGACTGGTCATACCACCTCCGACTGATTTCATGCAAGCTCAGATTGATATCATGCAAACAGACTGATGTCATACAAAGCTCAGACTGATGTCATACACGCTCCGACTGATGTCATACAAGTTCAGACTGATGTCATATAAGCTCCGACTGATGTCATATAAGCTCCGACTGATGTCATACAAGCTCAGACTGATGTCATGTAAGCTCAGACTGATGTCATACAAGCTCCGTCTGATGTCATACAAGCTCAGCATGATGTCATGTATGCTCAGACTGATGTCATACAAGCTCAGACTGATGTCATACAAGCTCAGACTGATGTCATGCATGCTCAGACTGATGTCATACAAGCTCAGACTGATGTCATACAAGCTCAGACTGATGTCATACAAGTTCAGACTGATGTCATTAAAGGCTCAGACTGATGTCATACAAAGCTCAGACTGATGTCATACACGCTCCAACTGATGTCATACCAGCTCCGATTGATGTCATACAAGTTCCGACTGATGTCAGACAAGCTCCGCCTGATGTCATACAAGCTCAGACTGATGTCGTACAATCTCCGACTGATGTCATGCAAGCTCAGACTGATGGCATGCATGCTCAGACTGATGTCATACAAGCTCAGACTGATGTCATACTAGCTCAGACTGATGTCATACAAGTTCCGACTAATGTCATACAAGTTCAGACTGATGTCAGACAAGCTCAGACTGATGTCATACAAACTCAGACTGATGTCATACAAGCTCAGACTGATGTCAGACAAGCTCAGACTGATGTCATGCAAGCTCAGACTGATGTCATATAAGCTCCGACTGATGTCATGCAAGCTCAGACTGATGTCATACAAGCTCAGACTGATGTCATACAAGCTCAGAGCGATGTCATGCAAGCTCAGACTGATGTCATACAAGCTCCGACTGATGTCATGCAAGCTCAGACTGATGTCATGCAAACAGACTAATGTCATACAAGCTCCGACTGATGTCATACAAGCTCAGACTGAGGTCATGCAAACTCAGACTGATGTCTATAAGTTCCGACTGATGTCATACAAGCTGAGACATGTCATACAAGGCTCAGACTGATGTTAAACAAGATCAGACATGTCATACAAGGCTCAGACAGAAGTCATACAAGCTCAGAGCGATGTCATACAAGCTCCGACTGATGTCAGACAAGCTCCGACTGATGTCAGACAAGCTCCGACTGATGTCATACAAGCTCAGACTGATGTCATACAATGCTCAGACTGAAGTCATACAAGCTCCGACTGGTCATACCACCTCCGACTGATTTCATGCAAGCTCAGACTGATATCATGCAAACAGACTGATGTCATACAAAGCTCAGACTGTCATACACGCTCCGACTGATGTCATACAAGTTCAGACTGATGTCATATAAGCTCCGACTGATGTCATACAAGCTCCGACTGATGTCATACAAGCTCAGACTGATGTCATACAAGCTCAGACTGATGTCATGTAAGCTCAGACTGATGTCATACAAGCTCCGACTGATGTCATGCAAGCTCAGCATGATGTCATGCATGCTCAGACTGATATCATACAAGCTCAGACTGATGTCATACAAGCTCAGACTGATGTCATACAAGCTCAGACTGATGTCATACAAGTTCAGACTGATGTCATGCAAGGCTCAGACTGATGTCATACAAAGCTCAGACTGATGTCATACCAGCTCCGACTGATGTCATACAAGTTCCGACTGATGTCAGACAAGCTCCGCCTGATGTCATACAAGCTCAGACTGATGTCGTACAATCTCCGACTGATGTCATGCAAGCTCAGACTGATGTCATGCATGCTCAGACTGATGTCATACAAGCTCAGACTGATGTCATACTAGCTCAGACTGATGTCATACAAGCTCCGACTGATGTCATGCAAGCTCAGCATGATGTCATGCATGCTCAGACTGATGTCATACAAGCTCAGACTGATGTCATACAAGCTCAGACTGATGTCATACAAGCTCAGACTGATATCATACAAGTTCAGACTGATGTCATGCAAGGCTCAGACTGATGTCATACAAAGCTCAGACTGATGTCATACACGCTCCAACTGATGTCGTACCAGCTCCGACTGATGTCATACAAGTTCTGACTGATGTCAGACAAGCTCCGCCTGATGTCATACAAGCTCAGACTGATGTCGTACAATCTCCGACTGATGTCATGCAAGCTCAGACTGATGTCATGCATGCTCAGACTGATGTCATACAAGCTCAGACTGATGTCATACAAGCTCAGACTGATGTCATACAAGCTCAGACTGATGTCATACAAGCTCAGACTGATGTCATGTAAGCTCAGACTGATGTCATACAAGCTCCGACTGATATTATGCAAGCTCAGACTGATGTCATGCATGCTCAGACTGATGTCATACAAGCTCAGACTGATGTCATACAAGTTCAGACTGATGTCATTAAAGGCTCAGACTGATGTCATACAAAGCTCAGACTGATGTCATACACGCTCCAACTGATGTCATACCAGCTCCGATTGATGTCATACAAGTTCCGACTGATGTCAGACAAGCTCCGCCTGATGTCATACAAGCTCAGACTGATGTCGTACAATCTCCGACTGATGTCATGCAAGCTCAGACTGATGGCATGCATGCTCAGACTGATGTCATACAAGTTCAGACTGATGTCATACTAGCTCAGACTGATGTCATACAAGTTCCGACTAATGTCATACAAGTTCAGACTGATGTCAGACAAGCTCAGACTGATGTCATACAAACTCAGACTGATGTCATACAAGCTCACACTGATGTCAGACAAGCTCAGACTGATGTCATGCAAGCTCAGACTGATGTCATACAAGCTCAGACTGATGTCATACAAGCTCAGAGCGATGTCATGCAAGCTCAGACTGATGTCATACAAGCTCCGACTGATGTCATGCAAGCTCAGACTGATGTCATGCAAACAGACTAATGTCATACAAGCTCCGACTGATGTCATACAAGCTCAGACTGAGGTCATGCAAACTCAGACTGATGTCTATAAGTTCCGACTGATGTCATACAAGCTGAGACATGTCATACAAGGCTCAGACTGATGTTAAACAAGATCAGACATGTCATACAAGGCTCAGACAGAAGTCATACAAGCTCAGAGCGATGTCATACAAGCTCCGACTGATGTCAGACAAGCTCCGACTGATGTCAGACAAGCTCCGACTGATGTCATACAAGCTCAGACTGATGTCATACAATGCTCAGACTGAAGTCATACAAGCTCCGACTGGTCATACCACCTCCGACTGATTTCATGCAAGCTCAGACTGATATCATGCAAACAGACTGATGTCATACAAAGCTCAGACTGATGTCATACACGCTCCGACTGATGTCATACAAGTTCAGACTGATGTCATATAAGCTCCGACTGATGTCATACAAGCTCCGACTGATGTCATACAAGCTCAGACTGATGTCATACAAGCTCAGACTGATGTCATGTAAGCTCAGACTGATGTCATACAAGCTCCGACTGATGTCATGCAAGCTCAGCATGATGTCATGCATGCTCAGACTGATGTCATACAAGCTCAGACTGATGTCATACAAGCTCAGACTGATGTCATACAAGTTCAGACTGATGTCATGCAAGGCTCAGACTGATGTCATACAAAGCTCAGACTGATGTCATACCAGCTCCGACTGATGTCATACAAGTTCCGACTGATGTCAGACAAGCTCCGCCTGATGTCATACAAGCTCAGACTGATGTCGTACAATCTCCGACTGATGTCATGCAAGCTCAGACTGATGTCATGCATGCTCAGACTGATGTCATACAAGCTCAGACTGATGTCATACTAGCTCAGACTGATGTCATACAAGCTCCGACTGATGTCATGCAAGCTCAGCATGATGTCATGCATGCTCAGACTGATGTCATACAAGCTCAGACTGATGTCATACAAGCTCAGACTGATGTCATACAAGCTCAGACTGATATCATACAAGTTCAGACTGATGTCATGCAAGGCTCAGACTGATGTCATACAAAGCTCAGACTGATGTCATACACGCTCCAACTGATGTCGTACCAGCTCCGACTGATGTCATACAAGTTCTGACTGATGTCAGACAAGCTCCGCCTGATGTCATACAAGCTCAGACTGATGTCGTACAATCTCCGACTGATGTCATGCAAGCTCAGACTGATGTCATACAAGCTCAGACTGATGTCATACAAGCTCAGACTGATGTCATACAAGCTCAGACTGATGTCATACAAGCTCAGACTGATGTCATGTAAGCTCAGACTGATGTCATACAAGCTCCGACTGATGTTATGCAAGCTCAGACTGATGTCATGCATGCTCAGACTGATGTCATACAAGCTCAGACTGATGTCATACAAGTTCAGACTGATGTCACGAAAGGCTCAGACTGATGTCATACAAAGCTCAGACTGATGTCATACACGCTCCAACTGATGTCATACCAGCTCCGATTGATGTCATACAAGTTCCGACTGATGTCAGACAAGCTCTGCCTGATGTCATACAAGCTCGGACTGATGTCGTACAATCTCCGACTGATGTCATGCAAGCTCAGACTGATGTCATGCATGCTCAGACTGATGTCATACAAGCTCAGACTGATGTCATACTAGCTCAGACTGATGTCATACAAGTTCCGACTAATGTCATACAAGTTCAGACTGATGTCATGTAAGCTCAGACTGATGTCTACAATGCTCAGACTGAGGTCATACAAGCTCCAACTGATGTCATACCACCTCCGACTGATGTCATACAAGTTCCGACTGATGTCAAACAAGCTCAGACTGATGTCATACAAGCTCAGACTGATGTCATACAATTTCAGAATGACGTCATACAAGTTCCGACTGATGTCAAACAAGCTCAGACTTATGTCATACAAGCTCAGACTGATGTCAGACAAGCTCAGACTGATGTCATGCCAGCTCAGACTGATGTCATGCAAACAGACTGATGTCATACAAAGCTCAGACTGATGTCATACAAGTTCAGACTGATATCATGCAAGGCTCAGACTGATGTCATACAAAGCTCAGACTGATGTCATACACGCTCCGACTGATGTCATACAAGTTCTGACTGATGTCATATAAGCTCCGACTGATGTCATGCAAGCTCAGACTGATGTCATACAAGCTCAGACTGATGTCATACAAGCTCAGACTGATGTCATGTAAGCTCAGACTGATATCATACAAGCTCCGACTGATGTCATGGAAGCTCAGACTGATGTCATGCAAACAGACTAATGCCATACAAGCTCCGACTGATGTCATACAAGCTCAGACTGATGTCATACAAGCTGAGACATGTCATACAAGGCTCAGACTGATGTTAAACAAGCTCAGACATGTCATACAAGGCTCAGACAGAAGTCATACAAGCTCAGAGCGATGTCATACAAGCTCCGACTGATGTCAGACAAGCTCCGACTGATGTCAGACAAGCTCCGACTGATGTCATACAAGCTCAGACTGATGTCATACAATGCTCAGACTGAAGTCATACAAGCTCCGACTGGTCATACCACCTCCGACTGATTTCATGCAAGCTCAGACTGATATCATGCTAACTCAGACTTATGGCATACAAGCTCAGACTGATGCCATGTAATCTCAGACTGATGTCATACAAGCTCAGACTGATGTAAGACAAGCTCAGACTGATGTTATATAAGCTCCGACTGATGTCATACAAGCTCAGACTGATGTCATACAAGCTCCGACTGATGTCATGCATGCTCAGACTGATGTCATACAAGCTCAGACTGATGTCATACAAGCTCAGACTGATGTCATACAAGTTCAGCCTGATGTCATGCAAGCTCAGACTGATGTCATTCAAGCTAAGACTGATGTCATACAAGTTCAGACTGATGTCATGGAAGGCTCAGACTGATGTCATACAAAGCTCAGACTGATGTCATACACGCTCCGACTGATGTCATACAAGTTCCTACTGATGTCATATAAGCTCCGACTGATGTCATGCAAGCTCAGACTGTTGTCATACAAGCTCAGACTGATGTCATACAAGCTCAGACTGATGTCATGTAAGCTCAGACTGATGTCATACAAGCTACGACTGATGTCATGGAAGCTCAGACTGATGTCATGCAAACAGACTAATGTCATACAAGCTCCGACTGATGTCATACAAGCTCAGACTGAGGTCATGCAAACTCAGACTGATGTCTATAAGTTCCGACTGATGTCATACAAGCTGAGACATGTCATACAAGGCTCAGACTGATGTTAAACAAGATCAGACATGTCATACAAGGCTCAGACAGAAGTCATACAAGCTCAGAGCGATGTCATACAAGCTCCGACTGATGTCATACAAGTTCCGACTGATGTCAGACAAGCTCAGACTGATGTCATACAAGATCAGACTGATGTCATTCAAGTTCCGAATGATGTCATACAAGTTCCGACTGATGTCAGACAAGCTCAGACTGATGTCATACAAGCTCAGACTGATGTCATACAAGTTCCGACTGATGTCATACAAGCTCAGACTGATGTCAGACAAGCTCAGACTGATGTCATGCAAGCTCAGACTGATGTCATGCAAACAGACTGATGTCATACAAGCTCCGACTGATGTCATACAAGTTCAGACTGATATCATGCAAGGCTCAGACTGATGTCATACAAAGCTCAGACTGATGTCATACACGCTCCGACTGATGTCATACAAGTTCTGACTGATGTCATATAAGCTCCGATTGATGTCATGCAAGCTCAGACTGATGCCATACAAGCTCCGACTGATGTCATACAAGCTCAGACTGATGTTATACAAGCTGAGACATGTCATACAAGGCTCAGACTGATGTTAAACAAGCTCAGACATGTCATACAAGGCTCAGACAGAAGTCATACAAGCTCAGAGTGATGTCATACAAGCTCCGACTGATGTCAGACAAGCTCCGACTGATGTCAGACAAGCTCCGACTGATGTCATACAAGCTCAGACTGATGTCATACAATGCTCAGACTGAAGTCATACAAGCTCCGACTGGTCATACCACCTCCGACTGATTTCATGCAAGCTCAGACTGATATCATGCAAACAGACTGATGTCATACAAAGCTCAGACTGATGTCATACCAGCTCCGACTGATGTCATACAAGTTCAGACTGATGTCATATAAGCTCCGACTGATGTCATACAAGCTCCGACTGATGTCAGACAAGCTCCGTCTGATGTCATACAAGCTCAGACTGATGTCGTACAATCTCCGACTGATGTCATGCAAGCTCAGACTGATGTCATGCATGCTCAGACTGATGTCATACAAGCTCAGACTGATGTCATACTAGCTCAGACTGATGTCATACAAGTTCCGACTAATGTCATACAAGTTCAGACTGATGTCATGTAAGCTCAGGCTGATGTCTACAATGCTCAGACTGAGGTCATACAAGCTCAAACTGATGTCATACCAGCTCCGACTGATGTCATACAAGTTCCGACTGATGTCAGACAAGCTCAGACTGATGTCATACAAGCTCAGACTGATGTCATACAAGCTCAGACTGATGTCATGTAAGCTCAGACTAATGTCATACAAGCTCCGACTGATGTCATGCAAGCTCAGACTGATGTCATGCATGCTCAGACTGATGTCATACAAGCTCAGACTGATGTCATACAAGCTCAGACTGATGTCATGAAAGGCTCAGACTGATGTCATACAAAGCTCAGACTGATGTCATACACGCTCCAACTGATGTCATACCAGCTCCGATTGATGTCATACAAGTTCCGACTGATGTCAGACAAGCTCCGCCTGATGTCATACAAGCTCAGACTGATGTCGTACAATCTCCGACTGATGTCATGCAAGCTCAGACTGATGTCATGCATGCTCAGACTGAAGTCATACAAGCTCAGACTGATGTCATACTAGCTCAGACTGATTTCATACAAGTTCCGACTAATGTCATACAAGTTCAGACTGATGTCATGTAAGCTCAGACTGATGTCTACAATACTCAGACTGAGGTCATACAAGCTCCAACTGATGTCATACCAGCTCCGACTGATGTCATACAAGTTCCGACTGATGTCAGACAAGCTCAGACTGATGTCATACAAGATCAGACTGATGTCATTCAAGTTCCGAACGATGTCATACAAGTTCCGACTGATGTCAGACAAGCTCAGACTGATGTCATACAAGCTCAGACTGATGTCATACAAGTTCCGACTGATGTCATACAAGCTCAGACTGATGTCAGACAAGCTCAGACTGATGTCATGCAAGCTCAGACTGATGTCATGCAAACAGACTGATGTCATACAAGCTCCGACTGATGTCATACAAGTTCAGACTGATATCATGCAAGGCTCAGACTGATGTCATACAAAGCTCAGACTGATGTCATACAAGTTCTGACTGATGTCATATAAGCTCCGACTGATGTCATGCAAGCTCAGACTGATGTCATACAAGCTCAGACTGATGTCATACAAGCTCAGACTGATGTCATGTAAGCTCAGACTGATATCATACAAGCTCCGACTGATGTCATGGAAGCTCAGACTGATGTCATGCAAACAGACTAATGCCATACAAGCTCCGACTGATGTCATACAAGCTCAGACTGAGGTCATACAAGCTGAGACATGTCATACAAGGCTCAGACTGATGTTAAACAAGCTCAGACATGTCATACAAGGCTCAGACAGAAGTCATACAAGCTCAGAGCGATGTCATACAAGCTCCGACTGATGTCAGACAAGCTCCGACTGATGTCAGACAAGCTCCGACTGATGTCATACAAGCTCAGACTGATGTCATACAATGCTCAGACTGAAGTCATACAAGCTCCGACTGGTCATACCACCTCCGACTGATTTCATGCAAGCTCAGATTGATATCATGCAAACAGACTGATGTCATACAAAGCTCAGACTGATGTCATACACGCTCCGACTGATGTCATACAAGTTCAGACTGATGTCATATAAGCTCCGACTGATGTCATATAAGCTCCGACTGATGTCATACAAGCTCAGACTGATGTCATGTAAGCTCAGACTGATGTCATACAAGCTCCGTCTGATGTCATACAAGCTCAGCATGATGTCATGTATGCTCAGACTGATGTCATACAAGCTCAGACTGATGTCATACAAGCTCAGACTGATGTCATGCATGCTCAGACTGATGTCATACAAGCTCAGACTGATGTCATACAAGCTCAGACTGATGTCATACAAGTTCAGACTGATGTCATTAAAGGCTCAGACTGATGTCATACAAAGCTCAGACTGATGTCATACACGCTCCAACTGATGTCATACCAGCTCCGATTGATGTCATACAAGTTCCGACTGATGTCAGACAAGCTCCGCCTGATGTCATACAAGCTCAGACTGATGTCGTACAATCTCCGACTGATGTCATGCAAGCTCAGACTGATGGCATGCATGCTCAGACTGATGTCATACAAGCTCAGACTGATGTCATACTAGCTCAGACTGATGTCATACAAGTTCCGACTAATGTCATACAAGTTCAGACTGATGTCAGACAAGCTCAGACTGATGTCATACAAACTCAGACTGATGTCATACAAGCTCAGACTGATGTCAGACAAGCTCAGACTGATGTCATGCAAGCTCAGACTGATGTCATATAAGCTCCGACTGATGTCATGCAAGCTCAGACTGATGTCATACAAGCTCAGACTGATGTCATACAAGCTCAGAGCGATGTCATGCAAGCTCAGACTGATGTCATACAAGCTCCGACTGATGTCATGCAAGCTCAGACTGATGTCATGCAAACAGACTAATGTCATACAAGCTCCGACTGATGTCATACAAGCTCAGACTGAGGTCATGCAAACTCAGACTGATGTCTATAAGTTCCGACTGATGTCATACAAGCTGAGACATGTCATACAAGGCTCAGACTGATGTTAAACAAGATCAGACATGTCATACAAGGCTCAGACAGAAGTCATACAAGCTCAGAGCGATGTCATACAAGCTCCGACTGATGTCAGACAAGCTCCGACTGATGTCAGACAAGCTCCGACTGATGTCATACAAGCTCAGACTGATGTCATACAATGCTCAGACTGAAGTCATACAAGCTCCGACTGGTCATACCACCTCCGACTGATTTCATGCAAGCTCAGACTGATATCATGCAAACAGACTGATGTCATACAAAGCTCAGACTGTCATACACGCTCCGACTGATGTCATACAAGTTCAGACTGATGTCATATAAGCTCCGACTGATGTCATACAAGCTCCGACTGATGTCATACAAGCTCAGACTGATGTCATACAAGCTCAGACTGATGTCATGTAAGCTCAGACTGATGTCATACAAGCTCCGACTGATGTCATGCAAGCTCAGCATGATGTCATGCATGCTCAGACTGATATCATACAAGCTCAGACTGATGTCATACAAGCTCAGACTGATGTCATACAAGCTCAGACTGATGTCATACAAGTTCAGACTGATGTCATGCAAGGCTCAGACTGATGTCATACAAAGCTCAGACTGATGTCATACCAGCTCCGACTGATGTCATACAAGTTCCGACTGATGTCAGACAAGCTCCGCCTGATGTCATACAAGCTCAGACTGATGTCGTACAATCTCCGACTGATGTCATGCAAGCTCAGACTGATGTCATGCATGCTCAGACTGATGTCATACAAGCTCAGACTGATGTCATACTAGCTCAGACTGATGTCATACAAGCTCCGACTGATGTCATGCAAGCTCAGCATGATGTCATGCATGCTCAGACTGATGTCATACAAGCTCAGACTGATGTCATACAAGCTCAGACTGATGTCATACAAGCTCAGACTGATATCATACAAGTTCAGACTGATGTCATGCAAGGCTCAGACTGATGTCATACAAAGCTCAGACTGATGTCATACACGCTCCAACTGATGTCGTACCAGCTCCGACTGATGTCATACAAGTTCTGACTGATGTCAGACAAGCTCCGCCTGATGTCATACAAGCTCAGACTGATGTCGTACAATCTCCGACTGATGTCATGCAAGCTCAGACTGATGTCATGCATGCTCAGACTGATGTCATACAAGCTCAGACTGATGTCATACAAGCTCAGACTGATGTCATACAAGCTCAGACTGATGTCATACAAGCTCAGACTGATGTCATGTAAGCTCAGACTGATGTCATACAAGCTCCGACTGATATTATGCAAGCTCAGACTGATGTCATGCATGCTCAGACTGATGTCATACAAGCTCAGACTGATGTCATACAAGTTCAGACTGATGTCATTAAAGGCTCAGACTGATGTCATACAAAGCTCAGACTGATGTCATACACGCTCCAACTGATGTCATACCAGCTCCGATTGATGTCATACAAGTTCCGACTGATGTCAGACAAGCTCCGCCTGATGTCATACAAGCTCAGACTGATGTCGTACAATCTCCGACTGATGTCATGCAAGCTCAGACTGATGGCATGCATGCTCAGACTGATGTCATACAAGTTCAGACTGATGTCATACTAGCTCAGACTGATGTCATACAAGTTCCGACTAATGTCATACAAGTTCAGACTGATGTCAGACAAGCTCAGACTGATGTCATACAAACTCAGACTGATGTCATACAAGCTCACACTGATGTCAGACAAGCTCAGACTGATGTCATGCAAGCTCAGACTGATGTCATACAAGCTCAGACTGATGTCATACAAGCTCAGAGCGATGTCATGCAAGCTCAGACTGATGTCATACAAGCTCCGACTGATGTCATGCAAGCTCAGACTGATGTCATGCAAACAGACTAATGTCATACAAGCTCCGACTGATGTCATACAAGCTCAGACTGAGGTCATGCAAACTCAGACTGATGTCTATAAGTTCCGACTGATGTCATACAAGCTGAGACATGTCATACAAGGCTCAGACTGATGTTAAACAAGATCAGACATGTCATACAAGGCTCAGACAGAAGTCATACAAGCTCAGAGCGATGTCATACAAGCTCCGACTGATGTCAGACAAGCTCCGACTGATGTCAGACAAGCTCCGACTGATGTCATACAAGCTCAGACTGATGTCATACAATGCTCAGACTGAAGTCATACAAGCTCCGACTGGTCATACCACCTCCGACTGATTTCATGCAAGCTCAGACTGATATCATGCAAACAGACTGATGTCATACAAAGCTCAGACTGATGTCATACACGCTCCGACTGATGTCATACAAGTTCAGACTGATGTCATATAAGCTCCGACTGATGTCATACAAGCTCCGACTGATGTCATACAAGCTCAGACTGATGTCATACAAGCTCAGACTGATGTCATGTAAGCTCAGACTGATGTCATACAAGCTCCGACTGATGTCATGCAAGCTCAGCATGATGTCATGCATGCTCAGACTGATGTCATACAAGCTCAGACTGATGTCATACAAGCTCAGACTGATGTCATACAAGTTCAGACTGATGTCATGCAAGGCTCAGACTGATGTCATACAAAGCTCAGACTGATGTCATACCAGCTCCGACTGATGTCATACAAGTTCCGACTGATGTCAGACAAGCTCCGCCTGATGTCATACAAGCTCAGACTGATGTCGTACAATCTCCGACTGATGTCATGCAAGCTCAGACTGATGTCATGCATGCTCAGACTGATGTCATACAAGCTCAGACTGATGTCATACTAGCTCAGACTGATGTCATACAAGCTCCGACTGATGTCATGCAAGCTCAGCATGATGTCATGCATGCTCAGACTGATGTCATACAAGCTCAGACTGATGTCATACAAGCTCAGACTGATGTCATACAAGCTCAGACTGATATCATACAAGTTCAGACTGATGTCATGCAAGGCTCAGACTGATGTCATACAAAGCTCAGACTGATGTCATACACGCTCCAACTGATGTCGTACCAGCTCCGACTGATGTCATACAAGTTCTGACTGATGTCAGACAAGCTCCGCCTGATGTCATACAAGCTCAGACTGATGTCGTACAATCTCCGACTGATGTCATGCAAGCTCAGACTGATGTCATACAAGCTCAGACTGATGTCATACAAGCTCAGACTGATGTCATACAAGCTCAGACTGATGTCATACAAGCTCAGACTGATGTCATGTAAGCTCAGACTGATGTCATACAAGCTCCGACTGATGTTATGCAAGCTCAGACTGATGTCATGCATGCTCAGACTGATGTCATACAAGCTCAGACTGATGTCATACAAGTTCAGACTGATGTCACGAAAGGCTCAGACTGATGTCATACAAAGCTCAGACTGATGTCATACACGCTCCAACTGATGTCATACCAGCTCCGATTGATGTCATACAAGTTCCGACTGATGTCAGACAAGCTCTGCCTGATGTCATACAAGCTCGGACTGATGTCGTACAATCTCCGACTGATGTCATGCAAGCTCAGACTGATGTCATGCATGCTCAGACTGATGTCATACAAGCTCAGACTGATGTCATACTAGCTCAGACTGATGTCATACAAGTTCCGACTAATGTCATACAAGTTCAGACTGATGTCATGTAAGCTCAGACTGATGTCTACAATGCTCAGACTGAGGTCATACAAGCTCCAACTGATGTCATACCACCTCCGACTGATGTCATACAAGTTCCGACTGATGTCAAACAAGCTCAGACTGATGTCATACAAGCTCAGACTGATGTCATACAATTTCAGAATGACGTCATACAAGTTCCGACTGATGTCAAACAAGCTCAGACTTATGTCATACAAGCTCAGACTGATGTCAGACAAGCTCAGACTGATGTCATGCCAGCTCAGACTGATGTCATGCAAACAGACTGATGTCATACAAAGCTCAGACTGATGTCATACAAGTTCAGACTGATATCATGCAAGGCTCAGACTGATGTCATACAAAGCTCAGACTGATGTCATACACGCTCCGACTGATGTCATACAAGTTCTGACTGATGTCATATAAGCTCCGACTGATGTCATGCAAGCTCAGACTGATGTCATACAAGCTCAGACTGATGTCATACAAGCTCAGACTGATGTCATGTAAGCTCAGACTGATATCATACAAGCTCCGACTGATGTCATGGAAGCTCAGACTGATGTCATGCAAACAGACTAATGCCATACAAGCTCCGACTGATGTCATACAAGCTCAGACTGATGTCATACAAGCTGAGACATGTCATACAAGGCTCAGACTGATGTTAAACAAGCTCAGACATGTCATACAAGGCTCAGACAGAAGTCATACAAGCTCAGAGCGATGTCATACAAGCTCCGACTGATGTCAGACAAGCTCCGACTGATGTCAGACAAGCTCCGACTGATGTCATACAAGCTCAGACTGATGTCATACAATGCTCAGACTGAAGTCATACAAGCTCCGACTGGTCATACCACCTCCGACTGATTTCATGCAAGCTCAGACTGATATCATGCTAACTCAGACTTATGGCATACAAGCTCAGACTGATGCCATGTAATCTCAGACTGATGTCATACAAGCTCAGACTGATGTAAGACAAGCTCAGACTGATGTTATATAAGCTCCGACTGATGTCATACAAGCTCAGACTGATGTCATACAAGCTCCGACTGATGTCATGCATGCTCAGACTGATGTCATACAAGCTCAGACTGATGTCATACAAGCTCAGACTGATGTCATACAAGTTCAGAGCGATGTCATGCAAGCTCAGACTGATGTCATTCAAGCTAAGACTGATGTCATACAAGTTCAGACTGATGTCATGGAAGGCTCAGACTGATGTCATACAAAGCTCAGACTGATGTCATACACGCTCCGACTGATGTCATACAAGTTCCTACTGATGTCATATAAGCTCCGACTGATGTCATGCAAGCTCAGACTGTTGTCATACAAGCTCAGACTGATGTCATACAAGCTCAGACTGATGTCATGTAAGCTCAGACTGATGTCATACAAGCTACGACTGATGTCATGGAAGCTCAGACTGATGTCATGCAAACAGACTAATGCCATACAAGCTCCAACTGATGTCATACAAGCTCAGACTGATGTCATGCAAACTCGGACTGATGTCTATAAGCTCCGATTGATGTCATATCAGCTGAGACATGTCATACAAGGCACAGACTGATGTCATACAAGCTCAGACATGTCATACAAGGCTCAGACTGATGTCATACAAGCTCAGAGCGATGTCATGCAAGCTCAGACTGATCTTATATAAGCTCCGACTGATGTCATACAAGCTCAGACTGATGTCATACAAGCTCCGACTGATGTCATGCATGATCAGACTGATGTCATACAAGCTCAGACTGATGTCATACAAGCTCAGAGCGATGTCTTGCAAGCTCAGACTGATGTCATTCAAGCTAAGACTGATGTCATACAAGTTCAGACTGATGTCATGCAAGGCTCAGACTGATGTCATACAAAGCTCAGACTGATGTCATACACGCTCCGACTGATGTCATACAAGTTCCGACTGATGTCACATAAGCTCCGACTGATGTCATGCAAGCTCAGACTGTTGTCATACAAGCTCAGACTGATGTCATACAAGCTCAGACTGATGTCATGTAAGCTCAGACTGATGTCATACAAGCTCCGACTGATGTCATGGAAGCTCAGACTGATGTCATGCAAACAGACTAATGCCATACAAGCTCCAACTGATGTCATACAAGCTCAGACTGATGTCATGCAAACTCGGACTGATGTCTATAAGCTCCGACTGATGTCATATCAGCTGAGACATGTCATACAAGGCTCAGATTGATGTCATACAAGCTCAGACATGTCATACAAGGCTCAGACTGATGTCATACAAGCTCAGAGCGATGTCATGCAAGCTCAGACTGATCTTATATAAGCTCCGACTGATGTCATACAAGCTCAGACTGATGTCATACAAGCTCCGACTGATGTCATGCAAGCTCAGACTGATGTCATGCATGCTCAGACTGATGTCATACAAGCTCAGACTGATGTCATACAAGCTCAGAGCGATGTCATGCAAGCTCAGACTGATGTCATACAAGCTAAGACTGATGTCATACAAGCTCAGACTGATGTCATACAAGTTCCGACTAATGTCATACAAGCTCAGACTGATGTCATGTAAGCTCAGACTGATGTCTACAATGCTCAGACTGAGGTCATACAAGCTCCGACTGATGTCATACAAGACTCAGACTGATGTCATACAAGCTCAGAGCAATTTCATGCAAGCTCAGACCGATGTCATACAAGCTAAGACTGATGTCATACAATTCCGACTAATGTCATACAAGCTCCGACTGATGTCAGACAAGCTCAGACTGATGTCATACAAGCTCAGACTGATGTCATACAAGTTCCGACTGATGTCATACAAGCTCAGACTGATGTAAGACAAGCTCAGACTGATGTCATGCAAACAGACTAATGTCATACAAGCTCCGACTGATGTCATACAAGTTCCGACTGATGTCATACAAGCTCAGACTGATGTCATACAAGTTCCGACTGATGTCATACAAGCTCAGACTGATGTAAGACAAGCTCAGACTGATGTCATGCAAGGTCAGAGCGATGTCATGCAAACAGACTGATGTCATACAAGCTCCTACTGATGTCATACAAGTTCAGACAGATGTCATGCAAGGGTCAGACTGATGTCATACAAGCTCCGACTGGTCATACCAGCTCCGACTGATTTCATGCAAGCTCAGACTGATATCATGCTAACTCAGACTGATGGCATACAAGCTCAGACTGATGTCATACAAGTTCCGACTCATGTCTATAATGCTCAGACTGAGGTCATACAAGCTCCGACTGATGTCATACAATACTCAGACTGATGTCATACAAGCTCAGAGCAATTTCATGCAAGCTCAGACCGATGTCATACAAGCTAAGACTGATATTCATACAAGCTCAGACTGATGTCATACAAGCTCAGTCTGATGTCATGTAAGCTCAGACTGATGTCATACAAGCTCAGACTGATGTCATACAAGCTCAGACTGATGTCATACAAGCTCAGAGCGATGTCATGCAAGCTCAGACTGATGTCATACAAGCTAAGACTGATGTCACACAAGTTCAGACTGATGTCATGCAATGCTCAGACTGATGTCATACAAAGCTCAGACTGATGTCATACACGCTCCGACTGATGTCATACAAGTTCCGACTGATGTCATATAAGCTCCGACTGATGTCATGCAAGCTCAGACTGATGTCATACAAGCTCAGACTTATGTCATACAAGCTCAGACCGATGTCATGTAAGCTCAGACTGATGTCATACAAGCTCCGACTGATGTCATGGAAGCTCAGACTGATGTCATGCAAACAGACTAATGCCATACCAGCTCCAACTGATGTCATACAAGCTCAGACTGATGTCATGCAAACTCAGACTGATGTTATATAAGCTCCGATTGATCTCATACAAGCTCCAACTGATGTCATACAAGCTCCGACTGATGTCATGCAAGCTCAGACTGATGTCATGCAAACAGACTAATGTCATACAAGCTCCGACTGATGTCATACAAGCTCAGACTGAGGTCATGCAAACTCAGACTGATGTCTATAAGTTCCGACTGATGTCATACAAGCTGAGACATGTCATACAAGGCTCAGACTGATGTTAAACAAGCTCAGACATGTCATACAAGGCTCAGACAGAAGTCATACAAGCTCAGAGCGATGTCATACAAGCTCCGACTGATGTCATGCAAGCTCAGACTGATGTCAGACAAGCTCGGACTGATGTCAGACAAGCTCCGACTGATGTCATACAAGCTCAGACCGATGTCATACAATGCTCAGACTGATGTCATACAAGCTCCGACTGGTCATACCAGCTTGGACTGATTTCATGCAAGCTCAGACTGATGTCATACAAGCTCAGAGCGATGTCATGCAAGCTCAGACTGATGTCATACAAGCTAAGACTGATGTCATACAAGCTCAGACTGATGTCATACAAGTTCCGACTAATGTCATACAAGCTCAGACTGATATTCATACAAGCTCAGACTGATGTCATACAAGCTCAGACTGATGTCATGTAAGCTCAGACTGATGTCTATAATGCTCAGACTGAGGGCATACAAGCTCCGACTGATGTCATACAAGACTCAGACTGATGTCATACAAGCTCAGAGCAATTTCATGCAAGCTCAGACCGATGTCATGCAAGCTAAGACTGATGTCATACAATTCCGACTAATGTCATACAAGCTCAGACTGATATTCATACAAGCTCAGACTGATGTCATACAAGCTCAGACTGATGTCATGTAAGCTCAGACTGATGTCTACAATGCTCAGACTGATGTCATACAAGCTCCAACTGATGTCATGCCAGCTCCGAGTGATGTCATACAATTTCCAACTGATGTCAGACAAGCTCAGACTGATGTCATACAAACTCAGACTGATCTCATATAAGTTCCGACTGATGTCATACAAGTTCCGACTGATGTCAGGCAAGCTCAGACCGATGTCATACAAGCTCAGACTGATATCATACAAGTTCCGACTGATGTCATACAAGTTCCGACTGATGTCAGACAAGCTCAGACTGATGTCATACAAGCTCAGACTGATGTCATACAAGTTCCGACTGATGTCATACAAGCTCAGACTGATGTAAGACAAGCTCAGACTGATGTCATGCAAGCTCAGACTGATGTCTTTCAAACAGACTGATGTCATACAAAGCTCAGACTGATGTCATACACGCTCCGACTGATGTCATACAAGTTCCGACTGATGTCATATAAGCTCCGACTGATGTCATACAAGCTCAGACTGATGTCATACAAGCTCAGACTGATGTCATACAAGCTCAGACTGATGTCATGTAAGCTCAGACTGATGTCATACAAGCTCCGACTGATGTCATGCAAGCTCAGACTGATGTCATGCATGCTCAGACTGATGTCATACAAGCTCAGACTGATGTCATACAAGCTCAGACTGATGTCATACAAGCTCAGACTGATGTCATACAAGTTCAGACTGATGTCATGCAAGGCTCAGACTGATGTCATACAAAGCTCAGACTGATGTCATACACGCTCCAACTGATGTCATACCAGCTCCGACTGATGTCACACAAGTTCCGACTGATGTCAGACAAGCTCCGGCTGATGTCATACAAGCTCAGACTGATGTCGTACAATCTCCGACTGATGTCATGCAAGCTCAGACTGATGTCATGCATGCTCAGACTGATGTCATACAAGCTAAGACTGATGTCATACTAGCTCAGACTGATATACAAGCTAAGACTGATGTCATACAAGTTCAGACTGATGTCATGCAAGGCTCAGACTGATGTCATACAAAGCTCAGACTGATGTCATACACGCTCCGACTGATGTCATACAAGTTCCGACTGATGTCATATAAGCTCCGACTGATGTCATGCAAGCTCAGACTGATGTCATAAAAGCTCAGACTGATGTCATACAAGCTCAGACTGATGTCATGTAAGCTCAGACTGATGTCATACAAGCTCCAACTGATGACATGGAAGCTCAGACTGATGTCATGCAAACAGACTAATGCCATACAAGCTCCAACTGATGTCATACAAGCTCAGACTGATGTCATACAAGCTCAGAGCGATGTCATGCAAGCTCAGACTGATGTCATACAAGCTAAGACTGATGTCATACAAGCTCAGACTGATGTCATACAAGTTCCGACTCATGTCTATAATGCTCAGACTGAGGTCATACAAGCTCCGACTGATGTCATACAATACTCAGACTGATGTCATACAAGCTCAGAGCAATTTCATGCAAGCTCAGACCGATGTCATACAAGCTAAGACTGATATTCATACAAGCTCAGACTGATGTCATACAAGCTCAGTCTGATGTCATGTAAGCTCAGACTGATGTCATACAAGCTCAGACTGATGTCATACAAGCTCAGACTGATGTCATACAAGCTCAGAGCGATGTCATGCAAGCTCAGACTGATGTCATACAAGCTAAGACTGATGTCATACAAGTTCAGACTGATGTCATTCAATGCTCAGACTGATGTCATACAAAGCTCAGACTGATGTCATACACGCTCCGACTGATGTCATACAAGTTCCGACTGATGTCATATAAGCTCCGACTGATGTCATGCAAGCTCAGACTGATGTCATACAAGCTCAGACTTATGTCATACAAGCTCAGACCGATGTCATGTAAGCTCAGACTGATGTCATACAAGCTCCGACTGATGTCATGGAAGCTCAGACTGATGTCATGCAAACAGACTAATGCCATACCAGCTCCAACTGATGTCATACAAGCTCAGACTGATGTCATGCAAACTCAGACTGATGTCTATAAGCTCCGACTGATGTCATATCAGCTGAGACATGTCATAAAAGGCTCAGACTGATGTCATACAAGCTCAGAGCGATGTCATGCAAGCTCAGACTGATGTTATATAAGCTCCGATTGATCTCATACAAGCTCCAACTGATGTCATACAAGCTCCGACTGATGTCATGCAAGCTCAGACTGATGTCATGCAAACAGACTAATGTCATACAAGCTCCGACTGATGTCATACAAGCTCAGACTGAGGTCATGCAAACTCAGACTGATGTCTATAAGTTCCGACTGATGTCATACAAGCTGAGACATGTCATACAAGGCTCAGACTGATGTTAAACAAGCTCAGACATCTCATACAAGGCTCAGACAGAAGTCATACAAGCTCAGAGCGATGTCATACAAGCTCCGACTGATGTCATGCAAGCTCAGACTGATGTCAGACAAGCTCGGACTGATGTCAGACAAGCTCCGACTGATGTCATACAAGCTCAGACTGATGTCATACAATGCTCAGACTGATGTCATACAAGCTCCGACTGGTCATACCAGCTTGGACTGATTTCATGCAAGCTCAGACTGATGTCATACAAGCTCAGAGCGATGTCATGCAACCTCAGACTGATGTCATACAAGCTAAGACTGATGTCATACAAGCTCAGACTGATGTCATACAAGTTCCGACTAATGTCATACAAGCTCAGACTGATATTCATACAAGCTCAGACTGATGTCATGTAAGCTCAGACTGATGTCTATAATGCTCAGACTGAGGTCATACAAGCTCCGACTGATGTCATACAAGACTCAGACTGATGTCATACAAGCTCAGAGCAATTTCATGCAAGCTCAGACCGATGTCATGCAAGCTAAGACTGATGTCATACAATTCCGACTAATGTCATACAAGCTCAGACTGATATTCATACAAGCTCAGACTGATGTCATACAAGCTCAGACTGATGTCATGTAAGCTCAGACTGATGTCTACAATGCTCAGACTGATGTCATACAAGCTCCAACTGATGTCATGCCAGCTCCGAGTGATGTCATACAATTTCCAACTGATGTCAGACAATCTCAGACTGATGTCATACAAACTCAGACTGATCTCATATAAGTTCCGACTGATGTCATACAAGTTCCGACTGATGTCAGGCAAGCTCAGACTGATGTCATACAAGCTCAGACTGATATCATACAAGTTCCGACTGATGTCATACAAGTTCCGACTGATGTAAGACAAGCTCAGACTGATGTCATACAAGCTCAGACTGATGTCATACAAGTTCCGACTGATGTCATACAAGCTCAGACTGATGTAAGACAAGCTCAGACTGATGTCATGCAAGCTCAGACTGATGTCTTTCAAACAGACTGATGTCATACAAAGCTCAGACTGATGTCATACACGCTCCGACTGATGTCATACAAGTTCCGACTGATGTCATATAAGCTCCGACTGATGTCATACAAGCTCAGACTGATGTCATACAAGCTCAGACTGATGTCATACAAGCTCAGACTGATGTCATGTAAGCTCAGACTGATGTCATACAAGCTCCGACTGATGTCATGCAAGCTCAGACTGATGTCATGCATGCTCAGACTGATGTCATACAAAGCTCAGACTGATGTCATACACGCTCCAACTGATGTCATACCAGCTCCGACTGATGTCACACAAGTTCCGACTGATGTCAGACAAGCTCCGGCTGATGTCATACAAGCTCAGACTGATGTCGTACAATCTCCGACTGATGTCATGCAAGCTCAGACTGATGTCATACAAGTTCAGACTGATGTCATGCAAGGCTCAGACTGATGTCATACAAAGCTCAGACTGATGTCATACACGCTCCAACTGATGTCATACCAGCTCCGACTGATGTCACACAAGTTCCGACTGATGTCAGACAAGCTCCGGCTGATGTCATACAAGCTCAGACTGATGTCGTACAATCTCCGACTGATGTCATGCAAGCTCAGACTGATGTCATGCATGCTCAGACTGATGTCATACAAGCTAAGACTGATGTCATACTAGCTCAGACTGATGTCATACAAGCTAAGACTGATGTCATACAAGTTCAGACTGATGTCATGCAAGGCTCAGACTGATGTCATACAAAGCTCAGACTGATGTCATACACGCTCCGACTGATGTCATACAAGTTCCGACTGATGTCATATAAGCTCCGACTGATGTCATGCAAGCTCAGACTGATGTCATAAAAGCTCAGACTGATGTCATACAAGCTCAGACTGATGTCATGTAAGCTCAGACTGATGTCATACAAGCTCCAACTGATGTCATGGAAGCTCAGACTGATGTCATGCAAACAGACTAATGCCATACAAGTTCCAACTGATGTCATACAAGCTCAGACTGATGTCATGCAAGCTCAGATTGATGTCTATAAGCTCCGACTGATGTCATATCAGCTGAGACATGTCATACAAGGCTCAGACTGATGTCATACAAGCTCAGACATGTCATACAAGGCTCAGACTGATGTCATACAAGCTCAGAGCGATGTCATGCAAGCTCAGACTGATGTCATACAAGCTCCGACTGATGTCATGTAAGCTCAGACTGATGTCATGCAAACAGACTAATGTCATACAAGCTCCGACTGATGTCATACAAGCTCAGACTGAGGTCATTCAAACTCAGACTGATGTCTATAAGTTCCGACTGATGTCATACAAGCTGAGACATGTCATACAAGGCTCAGACTGATGTTAAACAAGCTCAGACATGTCATACAAGGCTCAGACAGAAGTCATACAAGCTCAGAGCGATATCATACAAGCTCCGACTGATGTCATACAAGCTCCGACTGATGTCAGACAAGCTCCGACTGATGTCATACAAGCTCAGACTGATGTCATGCAAGGCTCAGACTGATGTCATACAAAGCTCAGACTGATGTCATACACGCTCCGACTGATGTCATACAAGTTCCGACTGATGTCATATAAGCTCCGACTGATGTCATGCAAGCTCAGACTGATGTCATAAAAGCTCAGACTGATGTCATACAAGCTCAGACTGATGTCATGTAAGCTCAGACTGATGTCATACAAGCTCCAACTGATGTCATGGAAGCTCAGACTGATGTCATGCAAACAGACTAATGCCATACAAGCTCCAACTGATGTCATACAAGCTCAGACTGATGTCATGCAAGCTCAGACTGATGTCTATAAGCTCCGACTGATGTCATATCAGCTGAGACATGTCATACAAGGCTCAGACTGATGTCATACAAGCTCAGAGCGATGTCATGCAAGCTCAGACTGATGTCATACAAGCTCCGACTGATGTCATGCAAGCTCAGACTGATGTCATGCAAACAGACTAATGTCATACAAGCTCCGACTGATGTCATACAAGCTCAGACTGAGGTCATGCAAACTCAGACTGATGTCTATAAGTTCCGACTGATGTCATACAAGCTGAGACATGTCATACAAGGCTCAGACTGATGTTAAACAAGCTCAGACATGTCATACAAGGCTCAGTCAGAAGTCATACAAGCTCAGAGCGATGTCATACAAGCTCCGACTGATGTCAGACAAGCTCCGACTGATGTCAGACAAGCTCCGACTGATGTCATACAAGCTCAGACTGATGTCATACAATGCTCAGACTGATGTCATACAAGCTCTGACTGGTCATACCACCTCTGACTGATTTCATGCAAGCTCAGACTGATATCATGCTAACTCAGACTGATGGCATACAAGCTCAGACTGATGCCATGTAATCTCAGACTGATGTCATACAAACTCAGACTGATGTAAGACAAGCTCAGACTGATGTTATATAAGCTCCGACTTATGTCATACAAGCTCAGACTGATGTCATACAAGCTCAGAGCGATGTAATGCAAGCTCAGACTGATGTCATACAAGCTAAGACTGATGTCATACAAGCTCAGACTGATGTTATACAAGTTCCGACTAATGTCATACAAGCTCAGACTGATGTCATGTAAGCTCAGACTGATGTCTACAATGCTCAGACTGAGGTCATACAAGCTCCGACTGATGTCATACAAGACTCAGACTGATGTCATACAAGCTCAGAGCAATTTCATGCAAGCTCAGACCGATGTCATACAAGCTAAGACTGATGTCATACAATTTCGACTAATGTCATACAAGCTCCGACTGATGTCAGACAAGCTCAGACTGATGTCATACAAGCTCAGACTGATGTCATACAAGTTCCGACTGATGTCATACAAGCTCAGACTGATGTAAGACAAGCTCAGACTGATGTCATGCAAACAGACTAATGTCATACAAGCTCCGACTGATGTCATACAAGTTCCGACTGATGTCATACAAGCTCAGACTGATGTAAGACAAGCTCAGACTGATGTCATGCAAGTTCAGAGCGATGTCATGCAAACAGACTGATGTCATACAAGCTCCGACTGATGTCATACAAGTTCAGACAGATGTCATGCAAGGGTCAGACTGATGTCATACAAGCTCTGACTGGTCATACCAGCTTGGACTGATTTCATGCAAGCTCAGACTGATATCATGCTAACTCAGACTGATGGCATACAAGCTCAGACTGATTCCATGTAATCTCAGACTGATGTCATACAAGCTCAGACTGATGTAAGACAAGCTCAGACTGATGTTATATAAGCTCCGACTGATGTCATACAAGCTCAGACTGATGTCATACAAGCTCCGACTGATGTCATGCAGCTCAGACTGATGTCATACAAGCTCAGACTGATGTCATACAAGCTCAGAGCAATGTCATGCAAGCTCAGACTGATGTCATACAAGCTAAGACTGATGTCATACAAGCTCAGACTGATGTCATACAAGTTCCGACTAATGTCATACAAGCTCAGACTGATGTCATGTAAGCTCAGACTGATGTCTATAATGCTCAGACTGAGGTCATACAAGCTCCGACTGATGTCATACAAGACTCAGACTGATGTCATACAAGCTCAGAGCAATTTCATGCAAGCTCAGACCGATGTCATACAAGCTAAGACTGATGTCATACAATTCCGACTAATGTCATACAAGCTCCGACTGATATTCATACAAGCTCAGACTGATGTCATACAAGCTCAGACTGATGTCATGTAAGCTCAGACTGATGTCTACAATGCTCAGACTGAGGTCATACAAGCTCAGTCTGATGTCATGCCAGCTCCGACTGATGACATACAATTTCCGACTGATGTCAGACAAGCTCAGACTGATGTCATACAAGCTCAGACTGATCTCATACAAGTTCAGACTGATGTCATACAAGCTCAGACTGATGTCATACAAGTTCCGACTGATGTCATACAAGCTCAGACTGATGTAAGACAAGCTCAGACTGATGTCATGCAAACAGACTGATGTCATACAAAGCTCAGACTGATGTCATACACGCTCCGACTGATGTCATACAAGTTCCGACTGATGTCATATAAGCTCCGACTGATGTCATAAATGCGCAGACTGATGTCATACAAGCTCAGACTGATGTCATACAAGCTCAGACTGATGTCATACAAGTTCAGACTGATGTCATGCAAGGCTCAGACTGATGTCATACAAAGCTCAGACTGATGTCATACACGCTCCGACTGATGTCATACAAGTTCCGACTGATGTCAGACAAGCTCCGCCTGATGTCATACAAGCTCAGACTGATGTCGTACAATCTCCGACTGATGTCATGCAAGCTCAGACTGATGTCATGCATGTTCAGACTGATGTCATACAAGCTCAGACTGATGTCATACTAGCTCAGACTGATGTCATACAAGTTCCGACTAATGTCATACAAGTTCAGACTGATGTCATGTAAGCTCAGACTGATGTCTACAATGCTCAGACTGATGTCATACACGCTCCGACTGATGTCATACAAGCTCCAACTGATGTCATACCAGCTCCGACTGAAGTCATACAAGTTCCGACTGATGTCAGACAAGCTCAGACTGATGTCATACAAGCTCAGACTGATGTCATGTAAGCTCAGACTGATGTCATACAAGCTCCGACTGATGTCATGGAAGCTCAGACTGATGTCATGCAAACAGACTAATGCCATACAAGCTCCAACTGATGTCATACATGCGCAGACTGATGTCATGCAAACTCAGACTGATGTCTATAAGCTCCGACTGATGTCATACCAGCTGGGACATGTCATACAAGGCTCAGACTGATGTCATACAAGCTCAGACATGTCATACAAGGCTCAGACTGATGTCATACATGCTCAGAGCGATGTCATGCAAGCTCAGACTGATGTTATATAAGCTCCGACTGATCTCATACAAGCTCCAACTGATGTCATACAAGCTCCGACTGATGTCATGCAAGCTCAGACTGATGTCATGCAAACAGACTAATGTCATACAGGCTCCGACTGATGTCATACAAGCTCAGACTGAGGTCATGCAAACTCAGACTGATGTCTATAAGTTCCGACTCATGTCATACAAGCTGAGACGTATCATACAAGGCTCAGACTGATGTTAAACAAGCTCAGACATGTCATACAAGGCTCAGACAGAAGTCATACAAGCTCAGAGCGATGTCATACAAGCTCCGACTGATGTCAGACAAGCTCAGACTGATGTCATACAAGCTCAGACTGATGTCATACAAGTTCCGACTGATGTCATACAAGCTCAGACTGATGTCATACAAGCTCAGACTGATGTCATGTAAGCTCAGACTGATGTCTACAATGCTCAGACTGAGGTCATACAAGCTCAGTCTGATGTCATGCCAGCTCCGACTGATGACATACAATTTCCGACTGATGTCAGACAAGCTCAGACTGATGTCATACAAGCTCAGACTGATCTCATACAAGTTCAGACTGATGTCATACAAGCTCAGACTGATGTCATACAAGTTCCGACTGATGTCATACAAGCTCAGACTGATGTAAGACAAGCTCAGACTGATGTCATGCAAACAGACTGATGTCATACAAAGCTCAGACTGATGTCATACACGCTCCGACTGATGTCATACAAGTTCCGACTGATGTCATATAAGCTCCGACTGATGTCATAAATGCGCAGACTGATGTCATACAAGCTCAGACTGATGTCATACAAGCTCAGACTGATGTCATACAAGTTCAGACTGATGTCATGCAAGGCTCAGACTGATGTCATACAAAGCTCAGACTGATGTCATACACGCTGCAACTGATGTCATACCAGCTCCGACTGATGTCATACAAGTTCCGACTGATGTCAGACAAGCTCCGCCTGATGTCATACAAGCTCAGACTGATGTCGTACAATCTCCGACTGATGTCATGCAAGCTCAGACTGATGTCATGCATGTTCAGACTGATGTCATACAAGCTCAGACTGATGTCATACTAGCTCAGACTGATGTCATACAAGTTCCGACTAATGTCATACAAGTTCAGACTGATGTCATGTAAGCTCAGACTGATGTCTACAATGCTCAGACTGATGTCATACACGCTCCGACTGATGTCATACAAGCTCCAACTGATGTCATACCAGCTCCGACTGAAGTCATACAAGTTCCGACTGATGTCAGACAAGCTCAGACTGATGTCATACAAGCTCAGACTGATGTCATGTAAGCTCAGACTGATGTCATACAAGCTCCGACTGATGTCATGGAAGCTCAGACTGATGTCATGCAAACAGACTAATGCCATACAAGCTCCAACTGATGTCATACATGCGCAGACTGATGTCATGCAAACTCAGACTGATGTCTATAAGCTCCGACTGATGTCATACCAGCTGGGACATGTCATACAAGGCTCAGACTGATGTCATACAAGCTCAGACATGTCATACAAGGCTCAGACTGATGTCATACATGCTCAGAGCGATGTCATGCAAGCTCAGACTGATGTTATATAAGCTCCGACTGATCTCATACAAGCTCCAACTGATGTCATACAAGCTCCGACTGATGTCATGCAAGCTCAGACTGATGTCATGCAAACAGACTAATGTCATACAGGCTCCGACTGATGTCATACAAGCTCAGACTGAGGTCATGCAAACTCAGACTGATGTCTATAAGTTCCGACTCATGTCATACAAGCTGAGACGTATCATACAAGGCTCAGACTGATGTTAAACAAGCTCAGACATGTCATACAAGGCTCAGACAGAAGTCATACAAGCTCAGAGCGATGTCATACAAGCTCCGACTGATGTCAGACAAGCTCAGACTGATGTCATACAAGCTCAGACTGATGTCATACAAGTTCCGACTGATGTCATACAAGATCAGACTGATGTAAGACAAGCTCAGACTGATGTCATGCAATCAGACTAATGTCATACAAGCTCCGACTGATGTCATACAAGCTCAGACTGAGGTCATGCAAACTCAGACTGATGTCTATAAGTTCCGACTGATGTCATACAAGCTCAGACTGATGTAAGACAAGCTCAGATTGATGTCATGCAAGCTCAGAGCGATGTCATGCAAACAGACTGATGTCATACAAGCTCCGACTGATGTCATACAAGTTCAGACAGATGTCATGCAAGGGTCAGACTGATGTCATACAAGTTCCGACTGATGTCATACAAGCTCAGACTGATGTAAGACAAGCTCAGACTGATGTCATGCAAGCTCAGACTGATGTCATGCAAACAGACTGATGTCATACAAAGCTCAGACTGATGTCATACACGCTCCGACTGATGTCATACAAGTTCCGACTGATGTCATATAAGCTCCGACTGATGTCATACAAGTTCCGACTCATGTCTATAATGCTCAGACTGAGGTCATACAAGCTCCGACTGATGTCATACAATACTCAGACTGATGTCATACAAGCTCAGAGCAATTTCATGCAAGCTCAGACCGATGTCATACAAGCTAAGACTGATATTCATACAAGCTCAGACTGATGTCATACAAGCTCAGTCTGATGTCATACAAGCTCAGACTGATGTCATACAAGCTCAGACTGATGTCATACAAGCTCAGAGCGATGTCATGCATGCTCAGACTGATGTCATACAAGCTAAGACTGATGTCATACAAGTTCAGACTGATGTCATGCAATGCTCAGACTGATGTCATACAAAGCTCAGACTGATGTCATACACGCTCCGACTGATGTCAGACAAGTTCCGACTGATGTCATATAAGCTTAGACTGATGTCATGCAAGCTCAGACTGATGTCATACAAGCTCAGACTTATGTCATACAAGCTCAGACCGATGTCATGTAAGCTCAGACTGATGTCATACAAGCTCCGACTGATGTCATGGAAGCTCAGACTGATGTCATGCAAACAGACTAATGCCATACCAGCTCCAACTGATGTCATACAAGCTCAGACTGATGTCATGCAAACTCAGACTGATGTCTATAAGCTCCGACTGATGTCATATCAGCTGAGACATGTCATAAAAGGCTCAGACTGATGTCATACAAGCTCAGAGCGATGTCATGCAAGCTCAGACTGATGTTATATAAGCTCCGATTGATCTCATACAAGCTCCAACTGATGTCATACAAGCTCCGACTGATGTCATGCAAGCTCAGACTGATGTCATGCAAACAGACTAATGTCATACAAGCTCCGACTGATGTCATACAAGCTCAGACTGAGGTCATGCAAACTCAGACTGATGTCTATAAGTTCCGACTGATGTCATACAAGCTGAGACATGTCATACAAGGCTCAGACTGATGTTAAACAAGCTCAGACATGTCATACAAGGCTCAGACAGAAGTCATACAAGCTCAGAGCGATGTCATACAAGCTCCGACTGATGTCATGCAAGCTCAGACTGATGTCAGACAAGCTCGGACTGATGTCAGACAAGCTCCGACTGATGTCATACAAGCTCAGACCGATGTCATACAATGCTCAGACTGATGTCATACAAGCTCCAACTGGTCATACCAGCTTGGACTGATTTCATGCAAGCTCAGACTGATGTCATACAAGCTCAGAGCGATGTCATGCAAGCTCAGACTGATGTCATACAAGCTAAGACTGATGTCATACAAGCTCAGACTGATGTCATACAAGTTCCGACTAATGTCATACAAGCTCAGACTGATATTCATACAAGCTCAGACTGATGTCATACAAGCTCAGACTGATGTCATGTAAGCTCAGACTGATGTCTATAATGCTCAGACTGAGGTCATACAAGCTCCAACTGATGTCATACAAGACTCAGACTGATGTCATACAAGCTCAGAGCAATTTCATGCAAGCTCAGACCGATGTCATGCAAGCTAAGACTGATGTCATACAATTCCGACTAATGTCATACAAGCTCAGACTGATATTCATACAAGCTCAGACTGATGTCATACAAGCTCAGACTGATGTCATGTAAGCTCAGACTGATGTCTACAATGCTCAGACTGATGTCATACAAGCTCCAACTGATGTCATGCCAGCTCCGACTGATGTCATACAATTTCCGACTGATGTCAGACAAGCTCAGACTGATGTCATACAAACTCAGACTGATCTCATATAAGTTCCGACTGATGTCATACAAGTTCCGACTGATGTCAGGCAAGCTCAGACTGATGTCATACAAGCTCAGACTGATGTCATACAAGTTCCGACTGATGTCATACAAGTTCCGACTGATGTCAGACAAGCTCAGACTGATGTCATACAAGCTCAGACTGATGTCATACAAGTTCCGACTGATGTCATACAAGCTCAGACTGATGTAAGACAAGCTCAGACTGATGTCATGCAAACAGACTGATGTCATACAAAGCTCAGACTGATGTCATACACGCTCCGACTGATGTCATACAAGCTCCAACTGATGTCATACCAGCTCCGACTGAAGTCATACAAGTTCCGACTGATGTCAGACAAGCTCAGACTGATGTCATACAAGCTCAGACTGATGTCATACAAGCTCAGACTGATGTCATGTAAGCTCAGACTGATGTCATACAAGCTCCGACTGATGTCATGGAAGCTCAGACTGATGTCATGCAAACAGACTAATGCCATACAAGCTCCAACTGATGTCATACATGCGCAGACTGATGTCATGCAAACTCAGACTGATGTCTATAAGCTCCGACTGATGTCATACCAGCTGGGACATGTCATACAAGGCTCAGACTGATGTCATACAAGCTCAGACATGTCATACAAGGCTCAGACTGATGTCATACATGCTCAGAGCGATGTCATGCAAGCTCAGACTGATGTTATATAAGCTCCGACTGATCTCATACAAGCTCCAGCTGATGTCATACAAGCTCCGACTGATGTCATGCAAGCTCAGACTGATGTCATGCAAACAGACTAATGTCATACAGGCTCCGACTGATGTCATACAAGCTCAGACTGAGGTCATGCAAACTCAGACTGATGTCTATAAGTTCCGACTGATGTCATACAAGCTGAGACGTGTCATACAAGGCTCAGACTGATGTTAAACAAGCTCAGACATGTCATACAAGGCTCAGACAGAAGTCATACAAGCTCAGAGCGATGTCATACAAGCTCCGACTGATGTCAGACAAGCTCAGACTGATGTCATACAAGCTCAGACTGATGTCATACAAGTTCCGACTGATGTCAAACAAGATCAGACTGATGTAAGACAAGCTCAGACTGATGTCATGCAATCAGACTAATGTCATACAAGCTCCGACTGATGTCATACAAGCTCAGACTGAGGTCATGCAAACTCAGACTGATGTCTATAAGTTCCGACTGATGTCATACAAGCTCAGACTGATGTAAGACAAGCTCAGATTGATGTCATGCAAGCTCAGAGCGATGTCATGCAAACAGACTGATGTCATACAAGCTCCGACTGATGTCATACAAGTTCAGACAGATGTCATGCAAGGGTCAGACTGATGTCATACAAGTTCCGACTGATGTCATACAAGCTCAGACTGATGTAAGACAAGCTCAGACTGATGTCATGCAAGCTCAGACTGATGTCATGCAAACAGACTGATGTCATACAAAGCTCAGACTGATGTCATACACGCTCCGACTGATGTCATACAAGTTCCGACTGATGTCATATAAGCTCCGACTGATGTCATACAAGTTCCGACTCATGTCTATAATGCTCTGAGTGAGGTCATACAAGCTCCAACTGATGTCATACAATACTCAGACTGATGTCATACAAGCTCAGAGCAATTTCATGCAAGCTCAGACCGATGTCATACAAGCTAAGACTGATATTCATACAAGCTCAGACTGATGTCATACAAGCTCAGTCTGATGTCATGTAAGCTCAGACTGATGTCATACAAGCTCAGACTGATGTCATACAAGCTCAGACTGATGTCATACAAGCTCAGAGCGATGTCATGCAAGCTCAGACTGATGTCATACAAGCTAAGACTGATGTCATACAAGTTCAGACTGATGTCATGCAATGCTCAGACTGATGTCATACAAAGCTCAGACTGATGTCATACACGCTCCGACTGATGTCATACAAGTTCCGACTGATGTCATATAAGCTCCGACTGATGTCATGCAAGCTCAGACTGATGTCATACAAGCTCAGACTTATGTCATACAAGCTCAGACCGATGTCATGTAAGCTCAGACTGATGTCATACAAGCTCCGACTGATGTCATGGAAGCTCAGACTGATGTCATACAAACAGACTAATGCCATACCAGCTCCAACTGATGTCATACAAGCTCAGACTGATGTCATGCAAACTCAGACTGATGTCTATAAGCTCCGACTGATGTCATATCAGCTGAGACATGTCATAAAAGGCTCAGACTGATGTCATACAAGCTCAGAGCGATGTCATGCAAGCTCAGACTGATGTTATATAAGCTCCGATTGATCTCATACAAGCTCCAACTGATGTCATACAAGCTCCGACTGATGTCATGCAAGCTCAGACTGATGTCATGCAAACAGACTAATGTCATACAAGCTCCGACTGATGTCATACAAGCTCAGACTGAGGTCATGCAAACTCAGACTGATGTCTATAAGTTCCGACTGATGTCATACAAGCTGAGACATGTCATACAAGGCTCAGACTGATGTTAAACAAGCTCAGACATGTCATACAAGGCTCAGACAGAAGTCATACAAGCTCAGAGCGATGTCATACAAGCTCCGACTGATGTCATGCAAGCTCAGACTGATGTCAGACAAGCTCGGACTGATGTCAGACAAGCTCCGACTGATGTCATACAAGCTCAGACCGATGTCATACAATGCTCAGACTGATGTCATACAAGCTCCAACTGGTCATACCAGCTTGGACTGATTTCATGCAAGCTCAGACTGATGTCATACAAGCTCAGAGCGATGTCATGCAAGCTCAGACTGATGTCATACAAGCTAAGACTGATGTCATACAAGGTCAGACTGATGTCATACAAGTTCCGACTAATGTCATACAAGCTCAGACTGATATTCATACAAGCTCAGACTGATGTCATACAAGCTCAGACTGATGTCATGTAAGCTCAGACTGATGTCTATAATGCTCAGACTGAGGTCATACAAGCTCCGACTGATGTCATACAAGACTCAGACTGATGTCATACAAGCTCAGAGCAATTTCATGCAAGCTCAGTCCGATGTCATGCAAGCTAAGACTGATGTCATACAATTCCGACTAATGTCATACAAGCTCAGACTGATATTCATACAAGCTCAGACTGATGTCATACAAGCTCAGACTGATGTCATGTAAGCTCAGACTGATGTCTACAATGCTCAGACTGATGTCATACAAGCTCCAACTGATGTCATGCCAGCTCCGACTGATGTCATACAATTTCCGACTGATGTCAGACAAGCTCAGACTGATGTCATACAAACTCAGACTGATCTCATATAAGTTCCGACTGATGTCATACAAGTTCCGACTGATGTCAGGCAAGCTCAGACTGATGTCATACAAGCTCAGACTGATGTCATACAAGTTCCGACTGATGTCATACAAGTTCCGACTGATGTCAGACAAGCTCAGACTGATGTCATACAAGCTCAGACTGATGTCATACAAGTTCCGACTGATGTCATACAAGCTCAGACTGATGTAAGACAAGCTCAGACTGATGTCATGCAAACAGACTGATGTCATACAAAGCTCAGACTGATGTCATACACGCTCCGACTGATGTCATACAAGCTCCAACTGATGTCATACCAGCTCCGACTGAAGTCATACAAGTTCCGACTGATGTCAGACAAGCTCAGACTGATGTCATACAAGCTCAGACTGATGTCATACAAGCTCAGACTGATGTCATGTAAGCTCAGACTGATGTCATACAAGCTCCGACTGATGTCATGGAAGCTCAGACTGATGTCATGCAAACAGACTAATGCCATACAAGCTCCAACTGATGTCATACATGCGCAGACTGATGTCATGCAAACTCAGACTGATGTCTATAAGCTCCGACTGATGTCATACCAGCTGGGACATGTCATACAAGGCTCAGACTGATGTCATACAAGCTCAGACATGTCATACAAGGCTCAGACTGATGTCATACATGCTCAGAGCGATGTCATGCAAGCTCAGACTGATGTTATATAAGCTCCGACTGATCTCATACAAGCTCCAACTGATGTCATACAAGCTCCGACTGATGTCATGCAAGCTCAGACTGATGTCATGCAAACAGACTAATGTCATACAGGCTCCGACTGATGTCATACAAGCTCAGACTGAGGTCATGCAAACTCAGACTGATGTCTATAAGTTCCGACTGATGTCATACAAGCTGAGACGTGTCATACAAGGCTCAGACTGATGTTAAACAAGCTCAGACATGTCATACAAGGCTCAGACAGAAGTCATACAAGCTCAGAGCGATGTCATACAAGCTCCGACTGATGTCAGACAAGCTCAGACTGATGTCATACAAGCTCAGACTGATGTCATACAAGTTCCGACTGATGTCATACAAGATCAGACTGATGTAAGACAAGCTCAGACTGATGTCATGCAATCAGACTAATGTCATACAAGCTCCGACTGATGTCATACAAGCTCAGACTGAGGTCATGCAAACTCAGACTGATGTCTATAAGTTCCGACTGATGTCATACAAGCTCAGACTGATGTAAGACAAGCTCAGATTGATGTCATGCAAGCTCAGAGCGATGTCATGCAAACAGACCGATGTCATACAAGCTCAGATTGATGTCATGCAAGCTCAGACTGATGTCATGCAAACAGACTGATGTCATACAAAGCTCAGACTGATGTCATACACGCTCCGACTGATGTCATACAAGTTCCGACTGATGTCATATAAGCTCCGACTGATGTCATACAAGTTCCGACTCATGTCTATAATGCTCTGAGTGAGGTCATACAAGCTCCAACTGATGTCATACAATACTCAGACTGATGTCATACAAGCTCAGAGCAATTTCATGCAAGCTCAGACCGATGTCATACAAGCTAAGACTGATATTCATACAAGCTCAGACTGATGTCATACAAGCTCAGTCTGATGTCATGTAAGCTCAGACTGATGTCATACAAGCTCATACTGATGTCATACAAGCTCAGACTGATGTCATACAAGCTCAGAGCGATGTCATGCAAGCTCAGACTGATGTCATACAAGCTAAGACTGATGTCATACAAGTTCAGACTGATGTCATGCAATGCTCAGACTGATGTCATACAAAGCTCAGACTGATGTCATACACGCTCCGACTGATGTCATACAAGTTCCGACTGATGTCATATAAGCTCCGACTGATGTCATGCAAGCTCAGACTGATGTCATACAAGCTCAGACTTATGTCATACAAGCTCAGACCGATGTCATGTAAGCTCAGACTGATGTCATACAAGCTCCGACTGATGTCATGGAAGCTCAGACTGATGTCATGCAAACAGACTAATGCCATACCAGCTCCAACTGATGTCATACAAGCTCAGACTGATGTCATGCAAACTCAGACTGATGTCTATAAGCTCCGACTGATGTCATATCAGCTGAGACATGTCATAAAAGGCTCAGACTGATGTCATACAAGCTCAGAGCGATGTCATGCAAGCTCAGACTGATGTTATATAAGCTCCGATTGATCTCATACAAGCTCCAACTGATGTCATACAAGCTCCGACTGATGTCATGCAAGCTCAGACTGATGTCATGCAAACAGACTAATGTCATACAAGCTCCGACTGATGTCATACAAGCTCAGACTGAGGTCATGCAAACTCAGACTGATGTCTATAAGTTCCGACTGATGTCATACAAGCTGAGACATGTCATACAAGGCTCAGACTGATGTTAAACAAGCTCAGACATCTCATACAAGGCTCAGACAGAAGTCATACAAGCTCAGAGCGATGTCATACAAACTCCGACTGATGTCATGCAAGCTCAGACTGATGTCAGACAAGCTCGGACTGATGTCAGACAAGCTCCGACTGATGTCATACAAGCTCAGACCGATGTCATACAATGCTCAGACTGATGTCATACAAGCTCCAACTGGTTATACCAGCTTGGACTGATTTCATGCAAGCTCAGACTGATGTCATACAAGCTCAGAGCGATGTCATGCAAGCTCAGACTGATGACATACAAGCTAAGACTGATGTCATACAAGCTCAGACTGATGTCAGACAAGCTCAGACTGATGTCATACAAACTCAGACTGATCTCATATAAGTTCCGACTGATGTCATACAAGTTCCGACTGATGTCAGGCAAGCTCAGACTGATGTCATACAAGCTCAGACTGATGTCATACAAGTTCCGACTGATGTCATACAAGTTCCGACTGATGTCAGACAAGCTCAGACTGATGTCATACAAGCTCAGACTGATGTCATACAAGTTCCGACTGATGTCATACAAGCTCAGACTGATGTAAGACAAGCTCAGACTGATGTCATGCAAGCTCAGACTGATGTCTTTCAAACAGACTGATGTCATACAAAGCTCAGACTGATGTCATACACGCTCCGACTGATGTCATACATGTTCCGACTGATGTCATATAAGCTCCGACTGATGTCATACAAGCTCAGACTGATGTCATACATGCTCAGACTGATGTCATACAAGCTCAGACTGATGTCATGTAAGCTCAGACTGATGTCATACAAGCTCCGACTGATGTCATGCAAGCTCAGACTGATGTCATGCATGCTCAGACTGATGTCATACAAGCTCAGACTGATGTCATACAAGCTCAGACTGATGTCATACAAGCTCAGACTGATGTCATACAAGTTCAGACTGATGTCAGACAAGCTCGGACTGATGTCAGACAAGCTCCGACTGATGTCATACAAGCTCAGACCGATGTCATACAATGCTCAGACTGATGTCATACAAGCTCCAACTGGTCATACCAGCTTGGACTGATTTCATGCAAGCTCAGACTGATGTCATACAAGCTCAGAGCGATGTCATGCAAGCTCAGACTGATGTCATACAAGCTAAGACTGATGTCATACAAGCTCAGACTGATGTCATACAAGTTCCGACTAATGTCATACAAGCTCAGACTGATATTCATACAAGCTCAGACTGATGTCATACAAGCTCAGACTGATGTCATATAAGCTCAGACTGATGTCTATAATGCTCAGACTGAGGTCATACAAGCTCCGACTGATGTCATACAAGACTCAGACTGATGTCATACAAGCTCAGAGCAATTTCATGCAAGCTCAGTCCGATGTCATGCAAGCTAAGACTGATGTCATACAATTCCGACTAATGTCATACAAGCTCAGACTGATATTCATACAAGCTCAGACTGATGTCATACAAGCTCAGACTGATGTCATGTAAGCTCAGACTGATGTCTACAATGCTCAGACTGATGTCATACAAGCTCCAACTGATGTCATGCCAGCTCCGACTGATGTCATACAATTTCCGACTGATGTCAGACAAGCTCAGACTGATGTCATACAAACTCAGACTGATCTCATATAAGTTCCGACTGATGTCATACAAGTTCCGACTGATGTCAGGCAAGCTCAGACTGATGTCATACAAGCTCAGACTGATGTCATACAAGTTCCGACTGATGTCATACAAGCTCAGACTGATGTAAGACAAGCTCAGACTGATGTCATGCAAACAGACTGATGTCATACAAAGCTCAGACTGATGTCATACACGCTCCGACTGATGTCATACAAGCTCCAACTGATGTCATACCAGCTCCGACTGAAGTCATACAAGTTCCGACTGATGTCAGACAAGCTCAGACTGATGTCATACAAGCTCAGACTGATGTCATACAAGCTCAGACTGATGTCATGTAAGCTCAGACTGATGTCATACAAGCTCCGACTGATGTCATGGAAGCTCAGACTGATGTCATGCAAACAGACTAATGCCATACAAGCTCCAACTGATGTCATACATGCGCAGACTGATGTCATGCAAACTCAGACTGATGTCTATAAGCTCCGACTGATGTCATACCAGCTGGGACATGTCATACAAGGCTCAGACTAATGTCATACAAGCTCAGACATGTCATACAAGGCTCAGACTGATGTCATACATGCTCAGAGCGATGTCATGCAAGCTCAGACTGATGTTATATAAGCTCCGACTGATCTCATACAAGCTCCAACTGATGTCATACAAGCTCCGACTGATGTCATGCAAGCTCAGACTGATGTCATGCAAACAGACTAATGTCATACAGGCTCCGACTGATGTCATACAAGCTCAGACTGAGGTCATGCAAACTCAGACTGATGTCTATAAGTTCCGACTGATGTCATACAAGCTGAGACGTGTCATACAAGGCTCAGACTGATGTTAAACAAGCTCAGACATGTCATACAAGGCTCAGACAGAAGTCATACAAGCTCAGAGCGATGTCATACAAGCTCTGACTGATGTCAGACAAGCTCAGACTGATGTCATACAAGCTCAGACTGATGTCATACAAGTTCCGACTGATGTCATACAAGATCAGACTGATGTAAGACAAGCTCAGACTGATGTCATGCAATCAGACTAATGTCATACAAGCTCCGACTGATGTCATACAAGCTCAGACTGAGGTCATGCAAACTCAGACTGATGTCTATAAGTTCCGACTGATGTCATACAAGCTCAGACTGATGTAAGACAAGCTCAGATTGATGTCATGCAAGCTCAGAGCGATGTCATGCAAACAGACCGATGTCATACAAGCTCAGATTGATGTCATGCAAGCTCAGACTGATGTCATGCAAACAGACTGATGTCATACAAAGCTCAGACTGATGTCATACACGCTCCGACTGATGTCATACAAGTTCCGACTGATGTCATATAAGCTCCGACTGATGTCATACATGTTCCGACTCATGTCTATAATGCTCTGAGTGAGGTCATACAAGCTCCAACTGATGTCATACAATACTCAGACTGATGTCATACAAGCTCAGAGCAATTTCATGCAAGCTCAGACCGATGTCATACAAGCTAAGACTGATATTCATACAAGCTCAGACTGATGTCATACAAGCTCAGTCTGATGTCATGTAAGCTCAGACTGATGTCATACAAGCTCAGACTGATGTCATACAAGCTAAGACTGATGTCATACAAGTTCAGACTGATGTCATGCAATGCTCAGACTGATGTCATACAAAGCTCAGACTGATGTCATACACGCTCCGACTGATGTCATACAAGTTCCGACTGATGTCATATAAGCTCCGACTGATGTCATGGAAGCTCAGACTGATGTCATACAAGCTCAGACTTATGTCATACAAGCTCAGACCGATGTCATGTAAGCTCAGACTGATGTCATACAAGCTCCGACTGATGTCATGGAAGCTCAGACTGATGTCATGCAAACAGACTAATGCCATACCAGCTCCAACTGATGTCATACAAGCTCAGACTGATGTCATGCAAACTCAGACTGATGTCTATAAGCTCCGACTGATGTCATATCAGCTGAGACATGTCATAAAAGGCTCAGACTGATGTCATACAAGCTCAGAGCGATGTCATGCAAGCTCAGACTGATGTTATATAAGCTCCGATTGATCTCATACAAGCTCCAACTGATGTCATACAAGCTCCGACTGATGTCATGCAAGCTCAGACTGATGTCATGCAAACAGACTAATGTCATACAAGCTCCGACTGATGTCATACAAGCTCAGACTGAGGTCATGCAAACTCAGACTGATGTCTATAAGTTCCGACTGATGTCATACAAGCTGAGACATGTCATACAAGGCTCAGACTGATGTTAAACAAGCTCAGACATGTCATACAAGGCTCAGACAGAAGTCATACAAGCTCAGAGCGATGTCATACAAGCTCCGACTGATGTCATGCAAGCTCAGACTGATGTCAGACAAGCTCGGACTGATGTCAGACAAGCTCCGACTGATGTCATACAAGCTCAGACCGATGTCATACAATGCTCAGACTGATGTCATACAAGCTCCAACTGGTCATACCAGCTTGGACTGATTTCATGCAAGCTCAGACTGATGTCATACAAGCTCAGAGCGATGTCATGCAAGCTCAGACTGATGTCATACAAGCTAAGACTGATGTCATACAAGCTCAGACTGATGTCAGACAAGCTCAGACTGATGTCATATAAACTCAGACTGATCTCATATAAGTTCCGACTGATGTCATACAAGTTCCGACTGATGTCAGGCAAGCTCAGACTGATGTCATACAAGCTCAGACTGATGTCATACAAGTTCCGACTGATGTCATACAAGTTCCGACTGATGTCAGACAAGCTCAGACTGATGTCATACAAGCTCAGACTGATGTCATACAAGTTCCGACTGATGTCATACAAGCTCAGACTGATGTAAGACAAGCTCAGACTGATGTCATGCAAGCTCAGACTGATGTCTTTCAAACAGACTGATGTCATACAAAGCTCAGACTGATGTCATACACGCTCCGACTGATGTCATACATGTTCCGACTGATGTCATATAAGCTCCGACTGATGTCATACAAGCTCAGACTGATGTCATACATGCTCAGACTGATGTCATACAAGCTCAGACTGATGTCATGTAAGCTCAGACTGATGTCATACAAGCTCCGACTGATGTCATGCAAGCTCAGACTGATGTCATGCATGCTCAGACTGATGTCATACAAGCTCAGACTGATGTCATACAAGCTCAGACTGATGTCATACAAGCTCAGACTGATGTCAGACAAGCTCGGACTGATGTCAGACAAGCTCCGACTGATGTCATACAAGCTCAGACCGATGTCATACAATGCTCAGACTGATGTCATACAAGCTCCAACTGGTCATACCAGCTTGGACTGATTTCATGCAAGCTCAGACTGATGTCATACAAGCTCAGAGCGATGTCATGCAAGCTCAGACTGATGTCATACAAGCTAAGACTGATGTCATACAAGCTCAGACTGATGTCATACAAGTTCCGACTAATGTCATACAAGCTCAGACTGATATTCATACAAGCTCAGACTGATGTCATACAAGCTCAGACTGATGTCATATAAGCTCAGACTGATGTCTATAATGCTCAGACTGAGGTCATACAAGCTCCGACTGATGTCATACAAGACTCAGACTGATGTCATACAAGCTCAGAGCAATTTCATGCAAGCTCAGTCCGATGTCATGCAAGCTAAGACTGATGTCATACAATTCCGACTAATGTCATACAAGCTCAGACTGATATTCATACAAGCTCAGACTGATGTCATACAAGCTCAGACTGATGTCATGTAAGCTCAGACTGATGTCTACAATGCTCAGACTGATGTCATACAAGCTCCAACTGATGTCATGCCAGCTCCGACTGATATCATACAATTTCCGACTGATGTCAGACAAGCTCAGACTGATCTCATATAAGTTCCGACTGATGTCATACAAGTTCCGACTGATGTCAGGCAAGCTCAGACTGATGTCATACAAGCTCAGACTGATGTCATACAAGTTCCGACTGATGTAATACAAGTTCCGACTGATGTCAGACAAGCTCAGACTGATGTCATACAAGCTCAGACTGATGTCATACAAGTTCCGACTGATGTCATACAAGCTCAGACTGATGTAAGACAAGCTCAGACTGATGTCATGCAAACAGACTGATGTCATACAAAGCTCAGACTGATGTCATACACGCTCCGACTGATGTCATACAAGCTCCAACTGATGTCATACCAGCTCTGACTGAAGTCATACAAGTTCCGACTGATGTCAGACAAGCTCAGACTGATGTCATGCAAACAGACTAATGCCATACAAGCTCCAACTGATGTCATACATGCGCAGACTGATGTCATGCAAACTCAGACTGATGTCTATAAGCTCCGACTGATGTCATACCAGCTGGGACATGTCATACAAGGCTCAGACTAATGTCATACAAGCTCAGACATGTTATACAAGGCTCAGACTGATGTCATACATGCTCAGAGCGATGTCATGCAAGCTCAGACTGATGTTATATAAGCTCCGACTGATCTCATACAAGCTCCAACTGATGTCATACAAGCTCCGACTGATGTCATGCAAGCTCAGACTGATGTCATGCAAACAGACTAATGTCATACAGGCTCCGACTGATGTCATACAAGCTCAGACTGAGGTCATGCAAACTCAGACTGATGTCTATAAGTTCCGACTGATGTCATACAAGCTGAGACGTGTCATACAAGGCTCAGACTGATGTTAAACAAGCTCAGACATGTCATACAAGGCTCAGACAGAAGTCATACAAGCTCAGAGCGATGTCATACAAGCTCCGACTGATGTCAGACAAGCTCAGACTGATGTCATACAAGCTCAGACTGATGTCATACAAGTTCCGACTGATGTCATACAAGATCAGACTGATGTAAGACAAGCTCAGACTGATGTCATGCAATCAGACTAATGTCATACAAGCTCCGACTGATGTCATACAAGCTCAGACTGAGGTCATGCAAACTCAGACTGATGTCTATAAGTTCCGACTGATGTCATACAAGCTCAGACTGATGTAAGACAAGCTCAGATTGATGTCATGCAAGCTCAGAGCGATGTCATGCAAATAGACTGATGTCATACAAGCTCAGATTGATGTCATGCAAGCTCAGACTGATGTCATGCAAACAGACTGATGTCATACAAAGCTCCGACTGATGTCAGACAAGCTCAGACTGATGTCATACAAGCTCAGACTGATGTCATACAAGTTCCGACTGATGTCATACAAGATCAGACTGATGTAAGACAAGCTCAGACTGATGTCATGCAATCAGACTAATGTCATACAAGCTCCGACTGATGTCATACAAGCTCAGACTGAGGTCATGCAAACTCAGACTGATGTCTATAAGTTCCGACTGATGTCATACAAGCTCAGACTGATGTAAGACAAGCTCAGATTGATGTCATGCAAGCTCAGAGCGATGTCATGCAAACAGACTGATGTCATACAAGCTCAGATTGATGTCATGCAAGCTCAGACTGATGTCATGCAAACAGACTGATGTCATACAAAGCTCAGACTGATGTCATACACGCTCCGACTGATGTCATACAAGTTCCGACTGATGTCATATAAGCTCCGACTGATGTCATACAAGTTCCGACTCATGTCTATAATGCTCAGACTGAGGTCATACAAGCTCCGACTGATGTCATACAATACTCAGACTGATGTCATACAAGCTCAGAGCAATTTCATGCAAGCTCAGACCGATGTCATACAAGCTAAGACTGATATTCATACAAGCTCAGACTGATGTCATACAAGCTCAGTCTGATGTCATGTAAGCTCAGACTGATGTCATACAAGCTCAGACTGATGTCATACAAGCTCAGACTGATGTCATACAAGCTCAGAGCGATGTCATGCAAGCTCAGACTGATGTCATACAAGCTAAGACTGATGTCATACAAGTTCAGACTGATGTCATGCAATGCTCAGACTGATGTCATACAAAGCTCAGACTGATGTCATACACGCTCCGACTGATGTCATACAAGTTCCGACTGATGTCATATAAGCTCCGACTGATGTCATGCAAGCTCAGACTGATGTCATACAAGCTCAGACTTATGTCATACAAGCTCAGACCGATGTCATGTAAGCTCAGACTGATGTCATACAAGCTCCGACTGATGTCATGGAAGCTCAGACTGATGTCATGCAAACAGACTAATGCCATACCAGCTCCAACTGATGTCATACAAGCTCAGACTGATGTCATGCAAACTCAGACTGATGTCTATAAGCTCCGACTGATGTCATATCAGCTGAGACATGTCATAAAAGGCTCAGACTGATGTCATACAAGCTCAGAGCGATGTCATGCAAGCTCAGACTGATGTTATATAAGCTCCGATTGATCTCATACAAGCTCCAACTGATGTCATACAAGCTCCGACTGATGTCATGCAAGCTCAGACTGATGTCATGCAAACAGACTAATGTCATACAAGCTCCGACTGATGTCATACAAGCTCAGACTGAGGTCATGCAAACTCAGACTGATGTCTATAAGTTCCGACTGATGTCATACAAGCTGGGACATGTCATACAAGGCTCAGACTGATGTTAAACAAGCTCAGACATGTCATACAAGGCTCAGACAGAAGTCATACAAGCTCAGAGCGATGTCATACAAGCTCCGACTGATGTCATGCAAGCTCAGACTGATGTCAGACAAGCTCGGACTGATGTCAGACAAGCTCCGACTGATGTCATACAAGCTCAGACCGATGTCATACAATGCTCAGACTGATGTCATACAAGCTCCAACTGGTCATACCAGCTTGGACTGATTTCATGCAAGCTCAGACTGATGTCATACAAGCTCAGAGCGATGTCATGCAAGCTCAGACTGATGTCATACAAGCTAAGACTGATGTCATACAAGCTCAGACTGATGTCAGACAAGCTCAGACTGATGTCATACAAGCTCAGACTGATGTCATACAAGCTCAGACTGATGTCATGTAAGCTCAGACTGATGTCATACAAGCTCCGACTGATGTCATGGAAGCTCAGACTGATGTCATGCAAACAGACTAATGCCATACAAGCTCCAACTGATGTCATACATGCGCAGACTGATGTCATGCAAACTCAGACTGATGTCTATAAGCTCCGACTGATGTCATACCAGCTGGGACATGTCATACAAGGCTCAGACTAATGTCATACAAGCTCAGACATGTCATACAAGGCTCAGACTGATGTCATACATGCTCAGAGCGATGTCATGCAAGCTCAGACTGATGTTATATAAGCTCCGACTGATCTCATACAAGCTCCAACTGATGTCATACAAGCTCCGACTGATGTCATGCAAGCTCAGACTGATGTCATGCAAACAGACTAATGTCATACAGGCTCCGACTGATGTCATACAAGCTCAGACTGAGGTCATGCAAACTCAGACTGATGTCTATAAGTTCCGACTGATGTCATACAAGCTGAGACGTGTCATACAAGGCTCAGACTGATGTTAAACAAGCTCAGACATGTCATACAAGGCTCAGACAGAAGTCATACAAGCTCAGAGCGATGTCATACAAGCTCCGACTGATGTCAGACAAGCTCAGACTGATGTCATACAAGCTCAGACTGATGTCATACAAGTTCCGACTGATGTCATACAAGATCAGACTGATGTAAGACAAGCTCAGACTGATGTCATGCAATCAGATTAATGTCATACAAGCTCCGACTGATGTCATACAAGCTCAGACTGAGGTCATGCAAACTCAGACTGATGTCTATAAGTTCCGACTGATGTCATACAAGCTCAGACTGATGTAAGACAAGCTCAGATTGATGTCATGCAAGCTCAGAGCGATGTCATGCAAACAGACTGATGTCATACAAGCTCAGATTGATGTCATGCAAGCTCAGACTGATGTCATGCAAACAGACTGATGTCATACAAAGCTCCGACTGATGTCAGACAAGCTCAGACTGATGTCATACAAGCTCAGACTGATGTCATACAAGTTCCGACTGATGTCATACAAGATCAGACTGATGTAAGACAAGCTCAGACTGATGTCATGCAATCAGACTAATGTCATACAAGCTCCGACTGATGTCATACAAGCTCAGACTGAGGTCATGCAAACTCAGACTGATGTCTATAAGTTCCGACTGATGTCATACAAGCTCAGACTGATGTAAGACAAGCTCAGATTGATGTCATGCAAGCTCAGAGCGATGTCATGCAAACAGACTGATGTCATACAAGCTCAGATTGATGTCATGCAAGCTCAGACTGATGTCATGCAAACAGACTGATGTCATACAAAGCTCAGACTGATGTCATACACGCTCCGACTGATGTCATACAAGTTCCGACTGATGTCATATAAGCTCCGACTGATGTCATACAAGTTCCGACTCATGTCTATAATGCTCAGACTGAGGTCATACAAGCTCCGACTGATGTCATACAATACTCAGACTGATGTCATACAAGCTCAGAGCAATTTCATGCAAGCTCAGACCGATGTCATACAAGCTAAGACTGATATTCATACAAGCTCAGACTGATGTCATACAAGCTCAGTCTGATGTCATGTAAGCTCAGACTGATGTCATACAAGCTCAGACTGATGTCATACAAGCTCAGACTGATGTCATACAAGCTCAGAGCGATGTCATGCAAGCTCAGACTGATGTCATACAAGCTAAGACTGATGTCATACAAGTTCAGACTGATGTCATGCAAGGCTCAGACTGATGTCATACAAAGCTCAGACTGATGTCATACACGCTCCGACTGATGTCATACAAGTTCCGACTGATGTCATATAAGCTCCGACTGATGTCATGCAAGCTCAGACTGATGTCATACAAGCTCAGACTTATGTCATACAAGCTCAGACCGATGTCATACAAGCTCAGAGCGATGTCATGCAAGCTCAGACTGATGTCATACAAGCTAAGACTGATGTCATACAAGTTCAGACTGATGTCATGCAATGCTCAGACTGATGTCATACAAAGCTCAGACTGATGTCATACACGCTCCGACTGATGTCATACAAGTTCCGACTGATGTCATATAAGCTCCGACTGATGTCATGCAAGCTCAGACTGATGTCATACAAGCTCAGACTTATGTCATACAAGCTCAGACCGATGTCATGTAAGCTCAGACTGATGTCATACAAGCTCCGACTGATGTCATGGAAGCTCAGACTGATGTCATGCAAACAGACTAATGCCATACCAGCTCCAACTGATGTCATACAAGCTCAGACTGATGTCATGCAAACTCAGACTGATGTCTATAAGCTCCGACTGATGTCATATCAGCTGAGACATGTCATAAAAGGCTCAGACTGATGTCATACAAGCTCAGAGCGATGTCATGCAAGCTCAGACTGATGTTATATAAGCTCCGATTGATCTCATACAAGCTCCAACTGATGTCATACAAGCTCCGACTGATGTCATGCAAGCTCAGACTGATGTCATGCAAACAGACTAATGTCATACAAGCTCCGACTGATGTCATACAAGCTCAGACTGAGGTCATGCAAACTCAGACTGATGTCTATAAGTTCCGACTGATGTCATACAAGCTGAGACATGTCATACAAGGCTCAGACTGATGTTAAACAAGCTCAGACATGTCATACAAGGCTCAGACAGAAGTCATACAAGCTCAGAGCGATGTCATACAAGCTCCGACTGATGTCATGCAAGCTCAGACTGATGTCAGACAAGCTCGGACTGATGTCAGACAAGCTCCGACTGATGTCATACAAGCTCAGACCGATGTCATACAATGCTCAGACTGATGTCATACAAGCTCCAACTGGTCATACCAGCTTGGACTGATTTCATGCAAGCTCAGACTGATGTCATACAAGCTCAGAGCGATGTCATGCAAGCTCAGACTGATGTCATACAAGCTAAGACTGATGTCATACAAGCTCAGACTGATGTCAGACAAGCTCAGACTGATGTCATACAAACTCAGACTGATCTCATATAAGTTCCGACTGATGTCATACAAGTTCCGACTGATGTCAGGCAAGCTCAGACTGATGTCATACAAGCTCAGACTGATGTCATACAAGTTCCGACTGATGTCATACAAGTTCCGACTGATGTCAGACAAGCTCAGACTGATGTCATACAAGCTCAGACTGATGTCATACAAGTTCCGACTGATGTCATACAAGCTCCGACTGATGTCATACAAGCTCAGACTGATGTCATGCAAGCTCAGACTGATGTCATACAAGCTCAGACTGATGACATGTAAGCTCAGACTGATGTCATACAAGCTCCGACTGATGTCATGCAAGCTCAGACTGATGTCATGCATGCTCAGACTGATGTCATACAAGCTCAGACTGATGTCATACAAGCTCAGACTGATGTCATACAAGTTCAGACTGATGTCATGCAAGGCTCAGACTGATGTCATACAAAGCTCAGACTGATGTCATACACGCTCCAACTGATGTCATACCAGCTCCGACTGATGTCATACAAGTTCCGACTGATGTCAGACAAGCTCCGGCTGATGTCATACAAGCTCAGACTGATGTCGTACAATCTCCGACTGATGTCATGCAAGCTCAGACTGATGTCATGCATGCTCAGACTGATGTCATACAAGCTAAGACTGATGTCATACTAGCTCAGACTGATGTCATACAAGCTAAGACTGATGTCATACAAGTTCAGACTGATGTCATGCAAGGCTCAGACTGATGTCATACAAAGCTCAGACTGATGTCATACACGCTCCGGCTGATGTCATACAAGTTCCGACTGATGTCATAAGAGCTCCGACTGATGTCATGCAAGCTCAGACTGATGTCATAAAAGCTCAGACTGATGTCATACAAGCTCAGACTGATGTCATGTAAGCTCAGACTGATGTCATACAAGCTCCAACTGATGTCATGGAAGCTCAGACTGATGTCATGCAAACAGACTAATGCCATACAAGCTCCAACTGATGTCATACAAGCTCAGACTGATGTCATGCAAGCTCAGACTGATGTCTATAAGCTCCGACTGATGTCATATCAGCTGAGACATGTCATACAAGGCTCAGACTGATGTCATACAAGCTCAGACATGTCATACAAGGCTCAGACTGATGTCATACAAGCTCAGAGCGATGTCATGCAAGCTCAGACTGATGTCATACAAGCTCCGACTGATGTCATGCAAGCTCAGACTGATGTCATGCAAACAGACTAATGTCATACAAGCTCCGACTGATGTCATACAAGCTCAGACTGAGGTCATGCAAACTCAGACTGATGTCTATAAGTTCCGACTGATGTCATACAAGCTGAGACATGTCATACAAGGCTCAGACTGATGTTAAACAAGCTCAGACATGTCATACAAGGCTCAGACAGAAGTCATACAAGCTCAGAGCGATGTCATACAAGCTCCGACTGATGTCAGACAAGCACCGACTGATGTCAGACAAGCTCCGACTGATGTCATACAAGCTCAGACTGATGTCATGCAAGGCTCAGACTGATGTCATACAAAGCTCAGACTGATGTCATACACGCTCCGACTGATGTCATACAAGTTCCGACTGATGTCATATAAGCTCCGACTGATGTCATGCAAGCTCAGACTGATGTCATAAAAGCTCAGACTGATGTCATACAAGCTCAGACTGATGTCATGTAAGCTCAGACTGATGTCATACAAGCTCCAACTGATGTCATGGAAGCTCAGACTGATGTCATGTAAACAGACTAAAGCCATACAAGCTCCAACTGATGTCATACAAGCTCAGACTGATGTCATGCAAGCTCAGACTGATGTCTATAAGCTCCGACTGATGTCATATCAGCTGAGACATGTCATACAAGGCTCAGACTGATGTCATACAAGCTCAGACATGTCATACAAGGCTCAGACTGATGTCATACAAGCTCAGAGCGATGTCATGCAAGCTCAGACTGATGTCATACAAGCTCCGACTGATGTCATGCAAGCTCAGACTGATGTCATGCAAACAGACTAATGTCATACAAGCTCCGACTGATGTCATACAAGCTCAGACTGAGGTCATGCAAACTCAGACTGATGTCTATAAGTTCCGACTGATGTCATACAAGCTGAGACATGTCATACAAGGCTCAGACTGATGTTAAACAAGCTCAGACATGTCATACAAGGCTCAGACAGAAGTCATACAAGCTCAGAGCGATGTCATACAAGCTCCGACTGATGTCATACAAGCTCAGACTGAGGTCATGCAAACTCAGACTGATGTCTATAAGTTCCGACTGATGTCATACAAGCTGAGACATGTCATACAAGGCTCAGACTGATGTTAAACAAGCTCAGACATGTCATACAAGGCTCAGACAGAAGTCATACAAGCTCAGAGCGATGTCATACAAGCTCCGACTGATGTCAGACAAGCACCGACTGATGTCAGACAAGCTCCGACTGATGTCATACAAGCTCAGACTGATGTCATGCAAGGCTCAGGCTGATGTCATACAAAGCTCAGACTGATGTCATACACGCTCCGACTGATGTCATACAAGTTCCGACTGATGTCATATAAGCTCCGACTGATGTCATGCAAGCTCAGACTGATGTCATAAAAGCTCAGACTGATGTCATACAAGCTCAGACTGATGTCATGTAAGCTCAGACTGATGTCATACAAGCTCCAACTGATTTCATGGAAGCTCAGACTGATGTCATGCAAACAGACTAATGCCATACAAGCTCCAACTGATGTCATACAAGCTCAGACTGATGTCATGCAAGCTCAGACTGATGTCTATAAGCTCCGACTGATGTCATATCAGCTGAGACATGTCATACAAGGCTCAGACTGATGTCATACAAGCTCAGACATGTCATACAAGGCTCAGACTGATGTCATACAAGCTCAGAGCGATGTCATGCAAGCTCAGACTGATGTCATACAAGCTCCGACTGATGTCATGCAAGCTCAGACTGATGTCATGCAAACAGACTAATGTCATACAAGCTCCGACTGATGTCATACAAGCTCAGACTGAGGTCATGCAAACTCAGACTGATGTCTATAAGTTCCGACTGATGTCATACAAGCTGAGACATGTCATACAAGGCTCAGACTGATGTTAAACAAGCTCAGACATGTCATACAAGGCTCAGACAGAAGTCATACAAGCTCAGAGCGATGTCATACAAGCTCCGACTGATGTCAGACAAGCTCCGACTGATGTCAGACAAGCTCCGACTGATGTCATACAAGCTCAGACTGATGTCATACAATGCTCAGACTGATGTCATACAAGCTCTGACTGGTCATACAACCTCTGACTGATTTCATGCAAGCTCAGACTGATATCATGCTAACTCAGACTGATGGCATACAAGCTCAGACTGATGCCATGTAATCTCAGACTGATGTCATACAAACTCAGACTGATGTAAGACAAGCTCAGACTGATGTTATATAAGCTCCGACTGATGTCATACAAGCTCAGACTGATGTCATACAAGCTCAGAGCGATGTAATGCAAGCTCAGACTGATGTCATACAAGCTAAGACTGATGTCATACAAGCTCAGACTGATGTTATACAAGTTCCGACTAATGTCATACAAGCTCAGACTGATGTCATGTAAGCTCAGACTGATGTCTACAATTATCAGACTGAGGTCATACAAGCTCCGACTGATGTCATACAAGACTCAGACTGATGTCATACAAGCTCAGAGCAATTTCATGCAAGCTCAGACCGATGTCATACAAGCTAAGACTGATGTCATACAATTCCGACTAATGTCATACAAGCTCCGACTGATGTCAGACAAGCTCAGACTGATGTCATACAAGCTCAGACTGATGTCATACAAGTTCCGACTGATGTCATACAAGCTCAGACTGATGTAAGACAAGCTCAGACTGATGTCATGCAAACAGACTAATGTCATACAAGCTCCGACTGATGTCATACAAGTTCCGACTGATGTCATACAAGCTCAGACTGATGTAAGACAAGCTCAGACTGATGTCATGCAAGTTCAGAGCGATGTCATGCAAACAGACTGATGTCATACAAGCTCCGACTGATGTCATACAAGTTCAGACAGATGTCATGCAAGGGTCAGACTGATGTCATACAAGCTCTGACTGGTCATACCAGCTTGGACTGATTTCATGCAAGCTCAGACTGATATCATGCTAACTCAGACTGATGGCATACAAGCTCAGACTGATTCCATGTAATCTCAGACTGATGTCATACAAGCTCAGACTGATGTAAGACAAGCTCAGACTGATGTTATATAAGCTCCGACTGATGTCATACAAGCTCAGACTGATGTCATACAAGCTCCGACTGATGTCATGCAGCTCAGACTGATGTCATACAAGCTCAGACTGATGTCATACAAGCTCAGAGCAATGTCATGCAAGCTCAGACTGATGTCATACAATCTAAGACTGATGTCATACAAGCTCAGACTGATGTCATACAAGTTCCGACTAATGTCATACAAGCTCAGACTGATGTCATGTAAGCTCAGACTGATGTCTATAATGCTCAGACTGAGGTCATACAAGCTCCGAATGATGTCATACAAGACTCAGACTGATGTCATACAAGCTCAGAGCAATTTCATGCAAGCTCAGACCGATGTCATACAAGCTAAGACTGATGTCATACAATTCCGACTAATGTCATACAAGCTCAGACTGATATTCATACAAGCTCAGACTGATGTCATACAAGCTCAGACTGATGTCATGTAAGCTCAGACTGATGTCTACAATGCTCAGACTGATGTCATACAAGCTCAGACTGATGTCATGCCAGCTCCGACTGATGTCATACAATTTCCGACTGATGTCAGACAAGCTCAGACTGATGTCATACAAGCTCAGACTGATCTCATACAAGCTCAGACTGATGTCATACAAGTTCCGACTGATGTCAGACAAGCTCAGACTGATGTCATACAAGCTCAGACTGATGTCATACAAGTTCCGACTGATGTCATACAAGCTCAGACTGATGTAAGACAAGCTCAGACTGATGTCATGCAAACAGACTGATGTCATACAAAGCTCAGACTGATGTCATACACGCTCCGACTGATGTCATACAAGTTCCGACTGATGTCATATAAGCTCCGACTGATGTCATACATGCTCAGACTGATGTCATACAAGCTCAGACTGATGTCATACAAGCTCAGACTGATGTCATACAAGTTCAGCCTGATGTCATGCAAGGCTCAGACTGATGTCATACAAAGCTCAGACTGATGTCATACACGCTCCAACTGATGTCATACCAGCTCCGACTGATGTCATACAAGTTCCGACTGATGTCAGACAAGCTCCGCCTGATGTCATACAAGCTCAGACTGATGTCGTACAATCTCCGACTGATGTCATGCAAGCTCAGACTGATGTCATGCATGCTCAGACTGATGTCATACAAGCTCAGACTGATGTCATACTAGCTCAGACTGATGTCATACAAGTTCCGACTAATGTCATACAAGTTCAGACTGATGTCATGTAAGCTCAGACTGATGTCTACAATGCTCAGACTGAGGTCATACAAGCTCCAACTGATGTCATACCAGCTCCGACTGAAGTCATACAAGTTCCGACTGATGTCAGACAAGCTCAGACTGATGTCATACAAGCTCAGACTGATGTCATACAAGCTCAGACTGATGTCATGTAAGTTCAGACTGATGTCATACAAGCTCCGACTGATGTCATGGAAGCTCAGACTGATGTCATGCAAACAGACTAATGCCATACAAGCTCCAACTGATGTCATACATGCTCAGACTGATGTCATGCAAACTCAGACTGATGTCTATAAGCTCCGACTGATGTCATACCAGCTGGGACATGTCATACAAGGCTCAGACTGATGTCATACAAGCTCAGACATGTCATACAAGGCTCAGACTGATGTCATACAAGCTCAGAGCGATGTCATGCAAGCTCAGACTGATGTTATATAAGCTCCGACTGATCTCATACAAGCTCCAACTGATGTCATACAAGCTCCGACTGATGTCATGCAAGCTCAGACTGATGTCATGCAAACAGACTAATGTCATACAGGCTCCGACTGATGTCATACAAGCTCAGACTGAGGTCATGCAAACTCAGACTGATGTCTATAAGTTCCAACTGATGTCATACAAGCTGAGACGTGTCATACAAGGCTCAGACTGATGTTAAACAAGCTCAGACATGTCATACAAGGCTCAGACAGAAGTCATACAAGCTCAGAGCGATGTCATACAAGCTATTACTGATGTCAGACAAGCTCAGACTGATGTCATACAAGCTCAGACTGATGTCATACAAGTTACGACTGATGTCATACAAGATCAGACTGATGTAAGACAAGCTCAGACTGATGTCATGCAATCAGACTAATGTCATACAAGCTCCGACTGATGTCATACAAGCTCAGACTGAGGTCATGCAAACTCAGACTGATGTCTATAAGTTCCGACTAATGTCATACAAGCTCAGACTGATGTAAGACAAGCTCAGATTGATGTCATGCAAGCTCAGAGCGATGTCATGCAAACAGACTGATGTCATACAAGCTCCGACTGATGTCATACAAGTTCAGACAGATGTCATGCAAGGGTCAGACTGATGTCATACAAGTTCCGACTGATGTCATACAAGCTCAGACTGATGTCATGCAAGCTCAGACTGATGTCATGCAAACAGACCGATGTCATACAAAGCTCAGACTGATGTCATACAAGTTCTGACTGATGTCATACAAGCTCAGACTGATGTCATACAAGCTCAGACTGATGTCATGTGAGCTCAGACTGATGTCATACAAGTTCCGACTGATGTCATGCAAGCTCAGACTGATGTCATGCATGCTCAGACTGATGTCATACAAGCTCAGACTGATGTCATACAAGCTCAGACTGATGTCACACAAGCTCAGATGATGTCATACAACTTCAGACTGATGTCAAGCAAGGCTCAGACTGATGTCATACAAAGCTCAGACTGATGTCATACACGCTCCAACTGATGTCATACCAGCTCCGACTGATGTCATACAAGTTCCGACTGATGTCAGACAAGCTCCGCCTGATGTCATACAAGCTCAGACTGATGTCGTACAATCTCCGACTGATGTCATGCAAGCTCAGACTGATGTCATGCATGCTCAGACTGATGTCATACAAGCTCAGACCGATGTCATACTAGCTCAGACTGATGTCATACAAGTTCCGACTAATGTCATACAAGTTCAGACTGATGTCATGTAAGCTCAGACTGATGTCTACAATGCTCAGACTGAGGTCATACAAGCTCCAACTGATGTCATACCAGCTCCGACTGATGTCATACAAGTTCCGACTGATGTCAGACAAGCTCAGACTGATGTCATACAAGCTCAGACTGATGTCATACAAGTTCCGACTGATGTCATACAAGTTCCAACTGATGTCAGACAAGCTCATACTGATGTCATACAAGCTCAGACTGATGTCATACAAGTTCCGACTGATGTCATATAAGCTCCGACTGATGTCATGCAAGCTCAGACTGATGTCATACAAGTTCAGACTGATGTCATACAAGCTCAGACTGATGTCATGTAAGCTCAGACTGATGTCATACCAGCTCCGACTGATTTCATGCAAGCTCAGACTGATATCATGCTAACTCAGACTGATGTCATACAAGCTCAGACTGATGTCATACAAGTTCCGACTGATGTCATACAAGTTCCGACTGATGTCAGACAAGCTCAGACTGATGTCATACAAGCTCAGACTGATGTCATACAAGTTCCGACTGATGTCATATAAGCTCCGACTGATGTCATGCAAGCTCAGACTGATGTCATACAAGCTCAGACTGATGTCATGTAAGCTCAGACTGATGTCATACAAGTTCCGACTGATGTCATGCAAGCTCAGACTGATGTCATACAATGCTCAGACTGATGTCATACAAGCTCCGACTGGTCATACCACCTCCGACTGATTTCATGCAAGCTCAGACTGATATCATGCTAACTCAGACTGATGGCATACAAGCTCAGACTGATGCCATGTAATCTCAGACTGATGTCATACAAGCTCAGACTGATGTAAGACAAGCTCAGACTGATGTTATACAAGCTCAGACTGATGTCATACAAGCTCAGACTGATGTCATACAAGCTCCGACTGATGTCATACAAGCTCAGACTGAGGTCATGCAAACTCCGACTGATGTCTATAAGTTCCGACTGATGCCATACAAGCTGAGACATGTCATACAAGGCTCAGACTGATGTTAAACAAGCTCAGACATGTCATACAAGGCTCAGACAGAAGTCATACAAGCTCAGAGCGATGTCATACAAGCTCCGACTGATGTCAGACAAGGTCCGACTGATGTCATACCACCTCCGACTGATTTCATGCAAGCTCAGACTGATATCATGCTAACTCAGACTGATGGCATACAAGCTCAGACTGATGCCATGTAATCTCAGACTGATGTCATACAAGCTCAGACTGATGTAAGACAAGCTCAGACTGATGTTATATAAGCTCCGACTGATGTCATACAAGCTCAGACTGATGTCATGCAGCTCAGACTGATGTCATGCATGCTCAGACTGATTTCATGCATGCTCAGACTGAAGTCATACAAGCTCAGACTGAAGTCATGCATGCTCAGACTGATGTCATACAAGCTCAGACTGATGTCATACAAGCTCAGACTGATGTCATACAAGCTCAGATGATGTCATACAACTTCAGACTGATGTCATACAAGTTCCGACTGATGTCATACAAGTTCAGACAGATGTCATGCAAGGGTCAGACTGATGTCATACAAGCTCTGACTGGTCATACCAGCTTGGACTGATTTCATGCAAGCTCAGACTGATATCATGCTAACTCAGACTGATGGCATACAAGCTCAGACTGATTCCATGTAATCTCAGACTGATGTCATACAAGCTCAGACTGATGTAAGACAAGCTCAGACTGATGTTATATAAGCTCCGACTGATGTCATACAAGCTCAGACTGATGTCATACAAGCTCCGACTGATGTCATGCAGCTCAGACTGATGTCATACAAGCTCAGACTGATGTCATACAAGTTCAGACTGATGTCATGTAAGCTCAGACTGATGTCTACAATGCTCAGACTGAGGTCATACAAGCTCCAACTGATGTCATACCAGCTCCGACTGATGTCATACAAGTTCCGACTGATGTCAGACAAGCTCAGACTGATGTCATACAAGCTCAGACTGATGTCATACAAGTTCCGACTGATGTCATACAAGTTCCAACTGATGTCAGACAAGCTCAGACTGATGTCATACAAGCTCAGACTGATGTCATACAAGTTCCGACTGATGTCATATAAGCTCCGACTGATGTCATGCAAGCTCAGACTGATGTCATACAAGTTCAGACTGATGTCATACAAGCTCAGACTGATGTCATGTAAGCTCAGACTGATGTCATACCAGCTCCGACTGATTTCATGCAAGCTCAGACTGATATCATGCTAACTCAGACTGATGTCATACAAGCTCAGACTGATGTCATACAAGTTCCGACTGATGTCATACAAGTTCCGACTGATGTCAGACAAGCTCAGACTGATGTCATACAAGCTCAGACTGATGTCATACAAGTTCCGACTGATGTCATATAAGCTCCGACTGATGTCATGCAAGCTCAGACTGATGTCATACAAGCTCAGACTGATGTCATGTAAGCTCAGACTGATGTCATACAAGTTCCGACTGATGTCATGCAAGCTCAGACTGATGTCATACAATGCTCAGACTGATGTCATACAAGCTCCGACTGGTCATACCACCTCCGACTGATTTCATGCAAGCTCAGACTGATATCATGCTAACTCAGACTGATGGCATACAAGCTCAGACTGATGCCATGTAATCTCAGACTGATGTCATACAAGCTCAGACTGATGTAAGACAAGCTCAGACTGATGTTATACAAGCTCAGACTGATGTCATACAAGCTCAGACTGATGTCATACAAGCTCCGACTGATGTCATACAAGCTCAGACTGAGGTCATGCAAACTCCGACTGATGTCTATAAGTTCCGACTGATGCCATACAAGCTGAGACATGTCATACAAGGCTCAGACTGATGTTAAACAAGCTCAGACATGTCATACAAGGCTCAGACAGAAGTCATACAAGCTCAGAGCGATGTCATACAAGCTCCGACTGATGTCAGACAAGGTCCGACTGATGTCATACCACCTCCGACTGATTTCATGCAAGCTCAGACTGATATCATGCTAACTCAGACTGATGGCATACAAGCTCAGACTGATGCCATGTAATCTCAGACTGATGTCATACAAGCTCAGACTGATGTAAGACAAGCTCAGACTGATGTTATATAAGCTCCGACTGATGTCATACAAGCTCAGACTGATGTCATGCAGCTCAGACTGATGTCATGCATGCTCAGACTGATTTCATGCATGCTCAGACTGAAGTCATACAAGCTCAGACTGAAGTCATGCATGCTCAGACTGATGTCATACAAGCTCAGACTGATGTCATACAAGCTCAGACTGATGTCATACAAGCTCAGATGATGTCATACAACTTCAGACTGATGTCATACAAGTTCCGACTGATGTCAGACAAGCTCAGACTGATGTCATACAAGCTCAGACTGATGTCATACAAGTTCCGACTGATGTCATATAAGCTCCGACTGATGTCATGCAAGCTCAGACTGATGTCATACAAGCTCAGACTGATGTCATACAAGCTCAGACTGATGTCATGTAAGCTCAGACTGATGTCATACCAGCTCCGACTGATTTCATGCAAGCTCAGACTGATATCATGCTAACTCAGACTGATGTCATACAAGCTCAGACTGATGTCATACAAGTTCCGACTGATGTCATACAAGTTCCGACTGATGTCAGACAAGCTCAGACTGATGTCATACAAGCTCAGACTGATGTCATACAAGTTCCGACTGATGTCATATAAGCTCCGACTGATGTCATGCAAGCTCAGACTGATGTCATACAAGCTCAGACTGATGTCATGTAAGCTCAGACTGATGTCATACAAGTTCCGACTGATGTCATGCAAGCTCAGACTGATGTCATACAATGCTCAGACTGATGTCATACAAGCTCCGACTGGTCATACCACCTCCGACTGATTTCATGCAAGCTCAGACTGATATCATGCTAACTCAGACTGATGGCATACAAGCTCAGACTGATGCCATGTAATCTCAGACTGATGTCATACAAGCTCAGACTGATGTAAGACAAGCTCAGACTGATGTTATACAAGCTCAGACTGATGTCATACAAGCTCAGACTGATGTCATACAAGCTCCGACTGATGTCATACAAGCTCAGACTGAGGTCATGCAAACTCCGACTGATGTCTATAAGTTCCGACTGATGCCATACAAGCTGAGACATGTCATACAAGGCTCAGACTGAGGTTAAACAAGCTCAGACATGTCATACAAGGCTCAGACAGAAGTCATACAAGCTCAGAGCGATGTCATACAAGCTCCGACTGATGTCAGACAAGGTCCGACTGATGTCAGACAAGCTGAGACATGTCATACAAGGCTCAGACAGAAGTCATACAAGCTCAGAGCGATGTCATACAAGCTCCGACTGATGTCAGACAAGCTCCGACTGATGTCATACCACCTCCGACTGATTTCATGCAAGCTCAGACTGATATCATGCTAACTCAGACTGATGGCATACAAGCTCAGACTGATGCCATGTAATCTCAGACTGATGTCATACAAGCTCAGACTGATGTAAGACAAGCTCAGACTGATGTTATATAAGCTCCGACTGATGTCATACAAGCTCAGACTGATGTCATGCAGCTCAGACTGATGTCATGCATGCTCATACTGATTTCATGCATGCTCAGACTGAAGTCATACAAGCTCAGACTGATGTCATACAAGCTCAGAGCGATGTCATGCAAGCTAAGACTGATGTCATACAAGCTCAGACTGATGTCATACAAGTTCCGACTAATGTCATACAAGCTCAGACTGATGTCATGTAAGCTCAGACTGATGTCTACAATGCTCAGACTGAGGTCATACAAGGTCCGACTGATGTCATACAAGACTCGGACTGATGTCATACAAGCTCAGAGCAATTTCATGCAAGCTCAGACCGATGTCATACAAGCTAAGACTGATGTCATATAATTCCGACTAATGTCATACAAGCTCCGACTGATGTCAGACAAGCTCAGACTGATGTCATACAATGCTCAGACTGATGTCATACAAGCTCCGACTGGTCATACCAGCTCCGACTGATTTCATGCAAGCTCAGACTGATATCATGCTCACTCAGACTGATGGCATACAAGCTCAGGCTGATGTCATGTAATCTCAGACTGATGTCATACAAGCTCAGACTGATGTCATGTAATCTCAGACTGATGTAAGACAAGCTCAGACTGATGTTATATAAGCTCCGACTGATGTCATACAAGCTCAGACTGATGTCATACAAGCTCCGACTGATGTCATGCAGCTCAGACTGATGTCATGCATGCTCAGACTGATGTCATACAAGCTCAGACTGATGTCATACAAGCTCAGACTGATGTCATACAAGCTCAGAGCGATGTCATGCAAGCTCAGACTGATGTCATACAAGCTAAGACTGATGTCATGCAAGCTCAGACTGATGTCATACAAGTTCCGACTAGTGTCATACAAGCTCAGACTGATGTCATGTAAGCTCAGACTGATGTCTACAATGCTCAGACTGAGGTCATACAAGCTCCGACTGATGTCATTCAAGTCTCAGACTGATGTCATACAAGTTCAGAGCAATTTCATGCAAGCTCAGACCGATGTCATACAAGCTAAGACTGATGTCATACAATTTCCGACTGATGTCATACAAGCTCAGACTGATGTAAGACAAGCTCAGACTGATGTCATGCAAGCTCAGAGCGATGTCATGCAAACAGACTGATGTCATGCAAGGCTCAGACTGATGTCATACAAAGCTCAGACTGATGTCATACACGCTCCGACTGATGTCATACAATTTCCGACTGATGTCATATAAGCTCCGACTGATGTCATACAAGCTCAGACTGATGTCAGACAAGCTCCGACTGGTCATACCAGCTCCGACTGATTTCATGCAAGCTCAGACTGATATCATGCTAACTCAGACTGATGGCATACAAGCTCAGACTGATGTCATGTAATCTCAGACTGATGTCATGCAAACTCAGACTGATGTCATGCAAACTCAGACTGATGTCATACAAGCTAAGACTGATGTCATGCAAACAGACTAATGCCATACCAGCTCCGACTGATTTCATGCAAGCTCTGACTGATGTCATACAAGCTCTGACTGATGTCATGCAAGCTCAGACTGATGTCATGCTAACTCAGACTGATGGCATACAAGCTCAGACTGATGTCATGTAATCTCAGACTGATGTCATACAAGCTCAGACTGATGTCATAAAAGGCTCAGACTGATGTCATACAAGCTCAGACTGATGTAAGACAAGCTCAGACTGATGTCATATAAGCTCCGCCATATGTCATGCAAGCTCAGACTGATGTCGTACAATCTCCGACTGATGTCATGCAAGCTCAGACTGATGTCATGCATGCTCAGACTGATGTCATACAAGCTCAGACTGATGTCATACCAGCTCCGACTGATGTCATACAAGTTACGACTGATGTCAGACAAGCTCAGACTGATGTCATACAAGCTCAGACTGATGTCATACAAGTTCCGACTGATGTCATACAAGTTCCGAATGATGTCAGAAAGCTCAGACTGATGTTATACAAGCTCAGACTGATGTCATACAAGTTCCGACTGAAGTCATACAAGCTCAGACTGATGTAAGACAAGTTCAGACTGATGTCATGCAAGCTCAGACTGATGTCATGCAAACAGACTGATGTCATACAAGCTCCGACTGATGTCATACAAGTTCAGACTGATGTCATGCAATGCTCAGACTGATGTCATACAAAGCCCAGACTGATGTCATACACGCTCCGACTGATGTCATGCAAGCTCAGAGCGATGTCATGCAAGCTCCGACTGATGTCATACAAGCTCAGACTGATGTCATGCAAACTCAGACTGATGTCATGCAAACTCAGACTGATGTCATACAAGCTAAGACTGATGTCATGCAAACAGACTAATGCCATACCAGCTCCGACTGATTTCATGCAAGCTCAGACTGATGTCATGCTAACTCAGACTGATGGCATACAAGCTCAGACTGATGTCATGTAATCTCAGACTGATGTCATACAAGGTCAGACTGATGTCATAAAAGGCTCAGACTGATGTCTATAAGTTCCGACTGATGATATACAAGCTGAGACAAGTCATACAAGGCTCAGACTGATGTTAACCAAGCTCAGACATGTCATACAAGGCTCAGACAGAAGTCATACAAGCTCAGAGCGATATCATGCAAGCTCCGACTGATGTCATACAAGCTCAGACTGATGTCATGCAAACTCAGACTGATGTCATGCAAACTCTGACTGATGTCATACAAGCTAAGACTGATGTCATGCAAACTCAGACTGATGTCATACAAGCTCAGACTGATGTCATGTAAGCTCAGACTGATGTCATACAAGCTCTGACTAATGTCATACAAGCTCAGACTGATGTCATGTAAGCTCAGACTGATGTCATACAAGCTCCGACTGATGTCATACAAGCTCAGACTGATGTCATACAATGCTCAGACTTATGTCATACAAGCTCCGACTGGTCATACCAGCTCCGACTGATGTCATACAAGCTCAGACTGATGTCATGCTAACTCAGACTGATGGCCTACAAGCTAAGACTGATGTCATGTAATCACAGACTGATGTCATACAAGCTCCGACTGATGTCATACAAGCCCAGACTGATGTCATGTAAGCTCAGACAGATGCCATATAAGCTCAGACTGATGTCATTCAAGCTCAGACTGCTGTCATTCAAAGCTCAGACTGATATCATACAAGCTCAGACTAATATTATACAAGCTCTGACTGATGTCAGAATGTTTCTATGGTCATGCAAGCTCTAACTGATGTCATACACGCTCAGACTGATGTCATACAAGCTCAGACTGATGTCATACAAGCTCAGACTGATGTCATTCAAAGCTCAGACTGATGTCATACAAGCTCAGAGTTATATCATACAAGCTCAGACTGATGTCATTCAAGCTCAGACCGATGTCATTCAAGCTCAGACCGATGTCATTCAAAGCTCAGACTGATGTTATACAAGGCTCAGACTGATGTCATACAAGCTCAGACTGATGTCATACAAGCTCAGAGTGATGTCATGCAAGCTCAGAGTGATGTCATACAAGCTCAGACTGATGTCATACAAGCTCCGACTGATGTCATACAAGCTCAGACAGATGTCATACAATGCTCCGACTGATGTCATGCAAGCTCCGACTGATGTCATACCAGCTCCGACTGATGTCATAGAAGCTCAGACTGATGTCATGCTAACTCAGACTGATGTCATACAAGCTCAGACTGATGTCAAACAAGCTCAGACTGATGTCATATAAGCTCCGACTGATGTCATACAAGCTCAGACTGATGTCATACAAGCTCCGACTGATGTCATACAAGCTCAGACAGATGTCATACAAGCTCAGACTGATGTCATACAATGCTCCGACTGATGTCATGCAAGCTCCGACTGATGTCATACAAGCTCAGACTGATGTTATATAAGCTCCGACTGATGTCATACAAGCTCAGACTGATGTCATGCAGCTCAGACTGATGTCATGCATGCTCAGACTGATTTCATGCATGCTCAGACTGAAGTCATACAAGCTCAGACTGATGTCATACAAGCTCAGAGCGATGTCATGCAAGCTAAGACTGATGTCATACAAGCTCAGACTGATGTCATACAAGTTTCGACTAATGTCATACAAGCTCAGACTGATGTCATGTAAGCTCAGACTGATGTCTACAATGCTCAGACTGAGGTCATACAAGGTCCGACTGATGTCATACAAGACTCGGACTGATGTCATACAAGCTCAGAGCAATTTCATGCAAGCTCAGACCGATGTCATACAAGCTAAGACTGATGTCATACAATTCCGACTAATGTCATACAAGCTCCGACTGATGTCAGACAAGCTCCGACTGGTCATACCAGCTCCGACTGATGTCATACAAGCTCAGACTGATGTAAGACAAGCTCAGACTGATATCATGCAAGCTCAGAGCGATGTCATGCAAACAGACTGATGTCATGCAAGGCTCAGACTGACGTCATACAAAGCTCAGACTGATGTCATACACGCTCCGACTGATGTCATACAATTTCCGACTGATGTCATATAAGCTCCGACTGATGTCATACAAGCTCAGACTGATGTCAGACAAGCCCCGACTGGTCATACCAGCTCCGACTGATTTCATGCAAGCTCAGACTGATATCATGCTAACTCAGACTGATGGCATACAAGCTCAGACTGATGTCATGTAATCTCAGACTGATGTCATGCAAACTCAGACTGATGTCATGCAAACTCAGACTGATGTCATACAAGCTAAGACTGATGTCATGCAAACAGACTAATGCCATACCAGCTCCGACTGATTTCATGCAAGCTCTGACTGATGTCATACAAGCTCTGACTGATGTCATGCAAGCTCAGACTGATGTCATGCTAACTCAGACTGATGGCATACAAGCTCAGACTGATGTCATGTAATCTCAGACTGATGTCATACAAGCTCAGACTGATGTCATAAAAGGCTCAGACTGATGTCATACAAGCTCAGACTGATGTAAGACAAGCTCAGACTGATGTTATATAAGCTCCGCCTGATGTCATACAAGCTCAGACTGATGTCGTACAATGTCCGACTGATGTCATGCAAGCTCAGACTGATGTCATGCATGCTCAGACTGATGTCATACAAGCTCAGACTGATGTCATACCAGCTCCGACTGATGTCATACAAGTTACGACTGATGTCAGACAAGCTCAGACTGATGTCATACAAGCTCAGACTGATGTCATACAAGTTCCGACTGATGTCATACAAGTTCCGAATGATGTCAGAAAGCTCAGACTGATGTCATACAAGCTCAGACTGATGTCATACAAGTTCCGACTGAAGTCATACAAGCTCAGACTGATGTAAGACAAGTTCAGACTGATGTCATGCAAGCTCAGACTGATGTCATGCAAACAGACTGATGTCATACAAGCTCCGACTGATGTCATACAAGTTCAGACTGATGTCATGCAATGCTCAGACTGATGTCATACAAAGCCCAGACTGATGTCATACACGCTCCGACTGATGTCATGCAAGCTCAGAGCGATGTCATGCAAGCTCCGACTGATGTCATACAAGCTCAGACTGATGTCATGCAAACTCAGACTGATGTCATGCAAACTCAGACTGATGTCATACAAGCTAAGACTGATGTCATGCAAACAGACTAATGCCATACCAGCTCCGACTGATTTCATGCAAGCTCAGACTGATGTCATGCTAACTCAGACTGATGGCATACAAGCTCAGACTGATGTCATGTAATCTCAGACTGATGTCATACAAGGTCAGACTGATGTCATAAAAGGCTCAGACTGATGTCTATAAGTTCCGACTGATGATATACAAGCTGAGACAAGTCATACAAGGCTCAGACTGATGTTAACCAAGCTCAGACATGTCATACAAGGCTCAGACAGAAGTCATACAAGCTCAGAGCGATATCATGCAAGCTCCGACTGATGTCATACAAGCTCAGACTGATGTCATGCAAACTCAGACTGATGTCATGCAAACTCTGACTGATGTCATACAAGCTAAGACTGATGTCATGCAAACTCAGACTGATGTCATACAAGCTCAGACTGATGTCATGTAAGCTCAGACTGATGTCATACAAGCTCTGACTAATGTCATACAAGCTCAGACTGATGTCATGTAAGCTCAGACTGATGTCATACAAGCTCCGACTGATGTCATACAAGCTCAGACTGATGTCATACAATGCTCAGACTTATGTCATACAAGCTCCGACTGGTCATACCAGCTCCGACTGATGTCATACAAGCTCAGACTGATGTCATGCTAACTCAGACTGATGGCCTACAAGCTAAGACTGATGTCATGTAATCACAGACTGATGTCATACAAGCTCCGACTGATGTCATACAAGCCCAGACTGATGTCATGTAAGCTCAGACAGATGCCATATAAGCTCAGACTGATGTCATTCAAGCTCAGACTGCTGTCATTCAAAGCTCAGACTGATATCATACAAGCTCAGACTAATATTATACAAGCTCTGACTGATGTCAGAATGTTTCTATGGTCATGCAAGCTCTAACTGATGTCATACACGCTCAGACTGATGTCATACAAGCTCAGACTGATGTCATACAAGCTCAGACTGATGTCATTCAAAGCTCAGACTGATGTCATACAAGCTCAGAGTTATATCATACAAGCTCAGACTGATGTCATTCAAGCTCAGACCGATGTCATTCAAGCTCAGACCGATATCATTCAAAGCTCAGACTGATGTTATACAAGGCTCAGACTGATGTCATACAAGCTCAGACTGATGTCATACAAGCTCAGAGTGATGTCATGCAAGCTCAGAGTGATGTCATACAAGCTCAGACTGATGTCATACAAGCTCCGACTGATGTCATACAAGCTCAGACAGATGTCATACAATGCTCCGACTGATGTCATGCAAGCTCCGACTGATGTCATACCAGCTCCGACTGATGTCATAGAAGCTCAGACTGATGTCATGCTAACTCAGACTGATGTCATACAAGCTCAGACTGATGTCAAACAAGCTCAGACTGATGTCATATAAGCTCCGACTGATGTCATACAAGCTCAGACTGATGTCATACAAGCTCCGACTGATGTCATACAAGCTCAGACTGATGTCATACAATGCTCAGACTTATGTCATACAAGCTCCGACTGGTCATACCAGCTCCGACTGATGTCATACAAGCTCAGACTGATGTCATGCTAACTCAGACTGATGGCCTACAAGCTAAGACTGATGTCATGTAATCACAGACTGATGTCATACAAGCTCCGACTGATGTCATACAAGCCCAGACTGATGTCATGTAAGCTCAGACAGATGCCATATAAGCTCAGACTGATATCATTCAAGCTCAGACTGCTGTCATTCAAAGCTCAGACTGATATCATACAAGCTCAGACTAATATTATACAAGCTCTGACTGATGTCAGAATGTTTCTATGGTCATGCAAGCTCTAACTGATGTCATACACGCTCAGACTGATGTCATACAAGCTCAGACTGATGTCATACAAGCTCAGACTGATGTCATTCAAAGCTCAGACTGAAGTCATACAAGCTCAGAGTTATATCATACAAGCTCAGACTGATGTCATTCAAGCTCAGACCGATGTCATTCAAGCTCAGACCGATGTCATTCAAAGCTCAGACTGATGTTATACAAGGCTCAGACTGATGTCATACAAGCTCAGACTGATGTCATACAAGCTCAGAGTGATGTCATGCAAGCTCAGAGTGATGTCATACAAGCTCAGACTGATGTCATAGAAGCTCAGACTGATGTCATGCTAACTCAGACTGATGTCATACAAGCTCAGACTGATGTCAAACAAGCTCAGACTGATGTCATATAAGCTCCGACTGATGTCATACAAGCTCAGACTGATGTCATAAAAGCTCCGACTGATGTCATACAAGCTCAGACAGATGTCATACAAGCTCAGACTGATGTCATACAATGCTCCGACTGATGTCATGCAAGCTCCGACTGATGTCATACCAGCTCCGACTGATGTCATAGAATCTCAGACTGATATCATGCTAACTCAGACTGATGTCATACAAGCTCAGACTGATGTCAAACAAGCTCAGACTGATGTCATACAAACTCAGACTGATGTTATGTAAGCTCAGACTGATGTCATACAAACTCAGACTGATGTTATGTAAGCTCAGACTGATGTCATACAAGCTCAGACTGATGTCATACAAACTCAGACTGATGTTATGTAAGCTCAGACTGATGTCATACAAGCTCAGACTGATGTCATACAAACTCAGACTGATGTTATGTAAGCTCAGACTGATGTCATACAAACTCAGACTGATGTTATGTAAGCTCAGACTGATGTCATACAAACTCAGACTGATGTTATGTAAGCTCAGACTGATGTCATACAAACTCAGACTGATGTTATGTAAGCTCAGACTGATGTCATGCAAACTCAGACTGATGTCATGCAAACTCAGACTGATGTCATACAAGCTAAGACTGATGTCATGCAAACAGACTAATGCCATACCAGCTCCGACTGATTTCATGCAAGCTCAGACTGATGTCATGCTAACTCAGACTGATGGCATACAAGCTCAGACTGATGTCATGTAATCTCAGACTGATGTCATACAAGGTCAGACTGATGTCATAAAAGGCTCAGACTGATGTCTATAAGTTCCGACTGATGATATACAAGCTGAGACAAGTCATACAAGGCTCAGACTGATGTTAACCAAGCTCAGACATGTCATACAAGGCTCAGACAGAAGTCATACAAGCTCAGAGCGATATCATGCAAGCTCCGACTGATGTCATACAAGCTCAGACTGATGTCATGCAAACTCAGACTGATGTCATGCAAACTCTGACTGATGTCATACAAGCTAAGACTGATGTCATGCAAACTCAGACTGATGTCATACAAGCTCAGACTGATGTCATGTAAGCTCAGACTGATGTCATACAAGCTCTGACTAATGTCATACAAGCTCAGACTGATGTCATGTAAGCTCAGACTGATGTCATACAAGCTCCGACTGATGTCATACAAGCTCAGACTGATGTCATACAATGCTCAGACTTATGTCATACAAGCTCCGACTGGTCATACCAGCTCCGACTGATGTCATACAAGCTCAGACTGATGTCATGCTAACTCAGACTGATGGCCTACAAGCTAAGACTGATGTCATGTAATCACAGACTGATGTCATACAAGCTCCGACTGATGTCATACAAGCCCAGACTGATGTCATGTAAGCTCAGACAGATGCCATATAAGCTCAGACTGATGTCATTCAAGCTCAGACTGCTGTCATTCAAAGCTCAGACTGATATCATACAAGCTCAGACTAATATTATACAAGCTCTGACTGATGTCAGAATGTTTCTATGGTCATGCAAGCTCTAACTGATGTCATACACGCTCAGACTGATGTCATACAAGCTCAGACTGATGTCATACAAGCTCAGACTGATGTCATTCAAAGCTCAGACTGATGTCATACAAGCTCAGAGTTATATCATACAAGCTCAGACTGATGTCATTCAAGCTCAGACCGATGTCATTCAAGCTCAGACCGATGTCATTCAAAGCTCAGACTGATGTTATACAAGGCTCAGACTGATGTCATACAAGCTCAGACTGATGTCATACAAGCTCAGAGTGATGTCATGCAAGCTCAGAGTGATGTCATACAAGCTCAGACTGATGTCATACAAGCTCCGACTGATGTCATACAAGCTCAGACAAATGTCATACAATGCTCCGACTGATGTCATGCAAGCTCCGACTGATGTCATACCAGCTCCGGCTGATGTCATAGAAGCTCAGACTGATGTCATGCTAACTCAGACTGATGTCATACAAGCTCAGACTGATGTCAAACAAGCTCAGACTGATGTCATATAAGCTCCGACTGATGTCATACAAGCTCAGACTGATGTCATACAAGCTCCGACTGATGTCATACAAGCTCAGACTGATGTCATACAATGCTCAGACTTATGTCATACAAGCTCTGACTGGTCATACCAGCTCCGACTGATGTCATACAAGCTCAGACTGATGTCATGCTAACTCAGACTGATGGCCTACAAGCTAAGACTGATGTCATGTAATCACAGACTGATGTCATACAAGCTCCGACTGATGTCATACAAGCCCAGACTGATGTCATGTAAGCTCAGACAGATGCCATATAAGCTCAAACTGATGTCATTCAAGCTCAGACTGCTGTCATTCAAAGCTCAGACTGATATCATACAAGCTCAGACTAATATTATACAAGCTCTGACTGATGTCAGAATGTTTCTATGGTCATGCAAGCTCTAACTGATGTCATACACGCTCAGACTGATGTCATACAAGCTCAGACTGATGTCATACAAGCTCAGACTGATGTCATTCAAAGCTCAGACTGATGTCATACAAGCTCAGAGTTATATCATACAAGCTCAGACTGATGTCATTCAAGCTCAGACCGATGTCATTCAAGCTCAGACCGATGTCATTCAAAGCTCAGACTGATGTTATACAAGGCTCAGACTGATGTCATACAAGCTCAGACTGATGTCATACAAGCTCAGAGTGATGTCATGCAAGCTCAGAGTGATGTCATACAAGCTCAGACTGATGTCATACAAGCTCCGACTGATGTCATACAAGCTCAGACAGATGTCATACAATGCTCCGACTGATGTCATGCAAGCTCCGACTGATGTCATACCAGCTCCGACAGATGTCATAGAAGCTCAGACTGATGTCATACAAACTCAGACTGATGTCATACAAGCTCAGACTGATGTCAAACAAGCTCAGACTGATATCATATAAGTTCCGACTGATGTCATACAAGCTCAGACTGATGTCATACAAGCTCCGACTGATGTCATACAAGCTCAGACAGATGTCATACAAGCTCAGACTGATGTCATACAATGCTCCGACTGATGTCATGCAAGCTCCGACTGATGTCATACCAGCTCCGACTGATGTCATAGAATCTCAGACTGATGTCATGCTAACTCAGACTGATGTCATACAAGCTCAGACTGATGTCAAACAAGCTCAGACTGATGTCATACAAACTCAGACTGATGTTATGTAAGCTCAGACTGATGTCATACAAACTCAGACTGATGTTATGTAAGCTCAGACTGATGTCATACAAGCTCAGACTGATGTCATACAAACTCAGACTGATGTTATGTAAGCTCAGACTGATGTCATACAAGCTCAGACTGATGTCATACAAACTCAGACTGATGTTATGTAAGCTCAGACTGATGTCATACAAACTCAGACTGATGTTATGTAAGCTCAGACTGATGTCATACAAACTCAGACTGATGTTATGTAAGCTCAGACTGATGTCATACAAACTCAGACTGATGTTATGTAAGCTCAGACTGATGTCATACAAGCTCAGACTGATGTCATACAAACTCAGACTGATGTTATGTAAGCTCAGACTGATGTCATACAAACTCAGACTGATGTTATGTAAGCTCAGACTGATGTCATGCAAACTCAGACTGATGTCATGCAAACTCAGACTGATGTCATACAAGCTAAGACTGATGTCATGCAAACAGACAAATGCCATACCAGCTCCGACTGATTTCATGCAAGCTCAGACTGATGTCATGCTAACTCAGACTGATGGCATACAAGCTCAGACTGATGTCATGTAATCTCAGACTGATGTCATACAAGGTCAGACTGATGTCATAAAAGGCTCAGACTGATGTCTATAAGTTCCGACTGATGATATACAAGCTGAGACAAGTCATACAAGGCTCAGACTGATGTTAACCAAGCTCAGACATGTCATACAAGGCTCAGACAGAAGTCATACAAGCTCAGAGCGATATCATGCAAGCTCCGACTGATGTCATACAAGCTCAGACTGATGTCATGCAAACTCAGACTGATGTCATGCAAACTCTGACTGATGTCATACAAGCTAAGACTGATGTCATGCAAACTCAGACTGATGTCATACAAGCTCAGACTGATGTCATGTAAGCTCAGACTGATGTCATACAAGCTCTGACTAATGTCATACAAGCTCAGACTGATGTCATGTAAGCTCAGACTGATGTCATACAAGCTCCGACTGATGTCATACAAGCTCAGACTGATGTCATACAATGCTCAGACTTATGTCATACAAGCTCCGACTGGTCATACCAGCTCCGACTGATGTCATACAAGCTCAGACTGATGTCATGCTAACTCAGACTGATGGCCTACAAGCTAAGACTGATGTCATGTAATCACAGACTGATGTCATACAAGCTCCGACTGATGTCATACAAGCCCAGACTGATGTCATGTAAGCTCAGACAGATGCCATATAAGCTCAGACTGATGTCATTCAAGCTCAGACTGCTGTCATTCAAAGCTCAGACTGATATCATACAAGCTCAGACTAATATTATACAAGCTCTGACTGATGTCAGAATGTTTCTATGGTCATGCAAGCTCTAACTGATGTCATACACGCTCAGACTGATGTCATACAAGCTCAGACTGATGTCATACAAGCTCAGACTGATGTCATTCAAAGCTCAGACTGATGTCATACAAGCTCAGAGTTATATCATACAAGCTCAGACTGATGTCATTCAAGCTCAGACCGATGTCATTCAAGCTCAGACCGATGTCATTCAAAGCTCAGACTGATGTTATACAAGGCTCAGACTGATGTCATACAAGCTCAGACTGATGTCATACAAGCTCAGAGTGATGTCATGCAAGCTCAGAGTGATGTCATACAAGCTCAGACTGATGTCATACAAGCTCCGACTGATGTCATACAAGCTCAGACAGATGTCATACAATGCTCCGACTGATGTCATGCAAGCTCCGACTGATGTCATACCAGCACCGACTGATGTCATAGAAGCTCAGACTGATGTCATGCTAACTCAGACTGATGTCATACAAGCTCAGACTGATGTCAAACAAGCTCAGACTGATGTCATATAAGCTCCGACTGATGTCATACAAGCTCAGACTGATGTCATACAAGCTCCGACTGATGTCATACAAGCTCAGACTGATGTCATACAATGCTCAGACTTATGTCATACAAGCTCCGACTGGTCATACCAGCTCCGACTGATGTCATACAAGCTCAGACTGATGTCATGCTAACTCAGACTGATGGCCTACAAGCTAAGACTGATGTCATGTAATCACAGACTGATGTCATACAAGCTCCGACTGATGTCATACAAGCCCAGACTGATGTCATGTAAGCTCAGACAGATGCCATATAAGCTCAGACTGATGTCATTCAAGCTCAGACTGCTGTCATTCAAAGCTCAGACTGATATCATACAAGCTCAGACTAATATTATACAAGCTCTGACTGATGTCAGAATGTTTCTATGGTCATGCAGGCTCTAACTGATGTCATACATGCTCAGACTGATGTCATACAAGCTCAGACTGATGTCATACAAGCTCAGACTGATGTCATTCAAAGCTCAGACTGAAGTCATACAAGCTCAGAGTTATATCATACAAGCTCAGACTGATGTCATTCAAGCTCAGACCGATGTCATTCAAGCTCAGACCGATGTCATTCAAAGCTCAGACTGATGTTATACAAGGCTCAGACTGATGTCATACAAGCTCAGACTGATGTCATACAAGCTCAGAGTGATGTCATGCAAGCTCAGAGTGATGTCATACAAGCTCAGACTGATGTCATACAAGCTCCGACTGATGTCATACAAGCTCAGACAGATGTCATACAATGCTCCGACTGATGTCATGCAAGCTCCGACTGATGTCATACCAGCTCCGACTGATGTCATAGAAGCTCAGACTGATGTCATGCTAACTCAGACTGATGTCATACAAGCTCAGACTGATGTCAAACAAGCTCAGACTGATGTCATATAAGCTCCGACTGATGTCATACAAGCTCAGACTGATGTCATACAAGCTCCGACTGATGTCATACAAGCTCAGACAGATGTCATACAAGCTCAGACTGATGTCATACAATGCTCCGACTGATGTCATGCAAGCTCCGACTGATGTCATACCAGCTCCGACTGATGTCATAGAATCTCAGACTGATGTCATGCTAACTCAGACTGATGTCATACAAGCTCAGACTGATGTCAAACAAGCTCAGACTGATGTCATACAAACTCAGACTGATGTTATGTAAGCTCAGACTGATGTCATACAAACTCAGACTGATGTTATGTAAGCTCAGACTGATGTCATACAAGCTCAGACTGATGTCATACAAACTCAGACTGATGTTATGTAAGCTCAGACTGATGTCATACAAGCTCAGACTGATGTCATACAAACTCAGACTGATGTTATGTAAGCTCAGACTGATGTCATACAAACTCAGACTGATGTTATGTAAGCTCAGACTGATGTCATACAAACTCAGACTGATGTTATGTAAGCTCAGACTGATGTCATACAAGCTCAGACTGATGTCATACAAACTCAGACTGATGTTATGTAAGCTCAGACTGATGTCATACAAGCTCAGACTGATGTCATACAAACTCAGACTGATGTTATGTAAGCTCAGACTGATGTCATACAAACTCAGACTGATGTTATGTAAGCTCAGACTGATGTCATACAAACTCAGACTGATGTTATGTAAGCTCAGACTGATGTCATACAAACTCAGACTGATGTTATGTAAGCTCAGACTGATGTCATACAAGCTCAGACTGATGTCATACAAACTCAGACTGATGTTATGTAAGCTCAGACTGATGTCATACAAACTCAGACTGATGTTATGTAAGCTCAGACTGATGTCATACAAACTCAGACTGATGTTATGTAAGCTCAGACTGATGTCATGCAAGCTCAGACTGCCATCACCATTGCTCTGGACACCCGTTTTCAAAGGGGATTCCAGGGCGTCACAATGGTTCATCAATCTATTTTCCAAAGGATTATTAAGATTGCTGAGGCGCTGCCCCAGGAGAGTGGCAGTGTTTCCATGGAACATGAATCTATTGTCCACTCTCAATATGGCAGCATTCGTGCTCTCACCACTGCCACTCCACCAATGCCCTTGCTGTAGCCTGTCAGCTAGCCAGCCCAGACTGCTGCAGCCCAGGCCGTGATGCTGCAGTCCGAAGCCGGACCTTCTAGGCCCAGAGCTGCTCGAGGTCACCCTACAAGGCCATCTGCAATCTCCTCAATTGGTGATGAGAAGTCTTCCACCACCCATGCTGCAGCCACTGGGGAAGCACCTCGTAGGAGCACTAGGAACGGAAGAGGCTCCAAGGGATGTACAGGGTGATTAATTTCATTTTGTATGCATTATGTCGTGAGTTAATTTATAAATTTAAATTGGAATGTACATTTTCTGGTGGCTTTTATTTTTGTATTGTTGGAAAAGGGGAGATGTGGGTGAGGTTACTGGCATCGTTCATAAATTATTTGACCATGTAGAGCACGGGCAGAAAAGGGGCTGTCTACATTGTATTCTCCCTTCCTCTTCTTGTTCCTCCACTTCCTGTTGCACTTACTCCTCTTCCACCTCCTCCTCCTTCACTCCCCTCTTTCTCGAGCTCCTGCTCCTCAGCTTCTCGCCTGATAGGTGGTGCTGGGGGCTGCTTCCTCAAATGGCCAGATTGTGCAACATGCGGCTTACCACCACAGATCTTGAGACTCGCTTAGCTGTGTACTGCAGGGCTCCTCCAGTTCAAAAATCTGTTTATCTCCACCTTAAATATATTCAATGACCCAGCTTCCACAGCTCTCTGGGGCAGAGAATTCCAAAGAATCACGACCCTCTGAGAGAAGAAATTCCGCCTCATCGCAATTTTAAATGGGCAACCCCATTCTGAAACTATGCCCCCTAGTTCTAGATTCCCCCACAAGGGGAAACATCCTCTCTGTATCTACCCTGTCCAGCCCCCTCAGAATCTTATATGTTTCAATAAGATCACCTCCCATTCTTCTAAACTCCAATGATTTTTGGCCCAACCTGCTCAACCTTTCTTCATAAGATAGCCCCCTCATCTCAGGAATCAACCTAGTGAACCTTCTCTGAACTGGCTCCAATACAAATATATCCCTCCTTAAATAAGGAGACCAAAACTGTAGGCAGTACTCAGAGTGTGGTCTCACCAATACCCTGTACAGTTGTAGCAGGACGTCTCTGCTTTTATACTCCATCCCCCTTGCAATAAAAGTCAACATTCCATTTACTTTCCTAACTACCTGCTGTACCTGAATTCTAACTTTTTGTGTTTCACGTACGAGGATCCCCAGATCCCTCTGTACCACAGCATTTTCTAATCTCTCTCCATTTAAATAATAATTTTTATTCTTCCTACCAAAGTGGGTAACCTCACAGTTCCTCACATTATACTCCCATCTGCCAAATTTTTGCCCACTCACTTAACTTATCTATATCCCTTTGCACATTCTTTGTGTCCTCCTCACAACTTGCTTTCCTACCTGTCCATGTATCATCAGCAAATTTGGCTGCATTACACTCGGTCCCCTCATCCAAATCATTAGTATAGATTGCAAATAGTTGAGACCCCAGCACTGATCCCTATGGCAGCCCACTAGGTACAGTTTGCCAACCTTTATCGGAATATGACCCCTTTATCGTGACTCTCTGTTTTATGTTAGTTAGCCAATCCTCTATCCATGCTAGTATATTACTGCCAACCCAGTGGACTTTAATCTTGTGCACCTTATCGAATGTCTTCTGGAAATCCAAATACCTGTACACTACATCTACTGGTTCCTCTTTATCCACCCTGCTCGCTACATCCTCAAAGAACTCGAGCAAATTTGTCCAACACGATTTCCCTTTTATAAAACTATGTTGACTCTGCTTGATTGTATAATGATTTTCTATTTCATAATGGATTCCAGCATTATCCCAATGACATGTTAGGCTAACTGGTCTATAGTTTCCTGCTTTCTGTGTCCCTCCTTTCTTGAATAGGGGCATTACATTTGCAGTTTTCCAATCCGCTGCGGACTCTCCAGAATCTAGGGAATTTTGGTAGATTACAACCAATGCATCCACTTTCTCTGCAGCCACTTCTTTTAAGACCCTAGGATGCAGGCCATCAGGTCCAGGGACACGCCTGCCTTTAATCCCATTAGCTTGCGTAGTACTTTTTCTCTAGTGATAATGATTGTTTTAAGTTCCTCCCTCCCTTAAGCCCCTTTGATTATCTATTATTGGGATGCTTTTAGCATCTTCTACTGTGAAGACCGATACAGAATATTTGTTCAAATTCTCTGCCATTTCCCTGTTCCCCATTATTAATTCCCCAGTCTCATCCTCTAAGGGACCAATGTTTACTTTAGCTATTTGCTTCCTTTTTATATACCTGCAGAAGCTCTTCCTGTCAATTTTTATATTTCTTGCTAGTTTACTCTCATAATCTACCTTCTTCCTCTTTACTATTTTTTTAGTCATCCTTTGCTGATTTCTAAACATTTCCCAATCCTCTGGCCTACCATTAATCTTTGCAACATTGTATGCCTTTTCTTTCAATTTGATACCATCCTTAACTTCCTTAGTTAGCCACAGATGGTTCATCCTTCTCGTGGAATCTTTCTTACTGGAATATATCTTTGCTGAGAGTTATAAAGTATTTCCTTAAATGTTTACCACTGCTTATCTACCGTATTATACTTTAATCAGTTTTCCCAGTCCACTTCAGCCAACTCTGTCTTCATACCTTTGTAATTGCCTTTATTTAAGTTTAGAACACTAGTTTCAGACCCAAATTTCTCACCCTCAAGCTGAATTTGAAATTCTAACATGCTCTGATAATCCTTCCCTAGAGGATCCTTTGCTATGAGATCATTAACTAATCCTATCTCATTACACCTTACTAGATCTAAAATAGCCTGCTCCCTGGTTAGTTCCATAACATATTGTTCGAAGAAATCATCCCGAATACACGCTATGAACTCGTCCTCAAGGCTACCTTTGCCAATTTGATTTGTCCAATCAATATGAAGATTAAATTCGCCCATGATTATTGCAGTACCTTTCTTACAAGCCCCCATTATTTCTTGATTTATACTGTGTCCGACAGTGTAGCTATTGTTAGGGGGCACAAAGACTACTCCCACCAATGACTTTGTTCCCATACTATTTCTTATGTCCAACCTACCTGATTCTACATCTTGATTTTCTGAGCCAAATATCATTTCTCACTTATCGTCATCATAGGCAGTCCCTCAGAGTCAAGGATTTCTCACTACTGCACTGATCCCATCCTTTATTAACAGAGCTACCCCACCTCCTTTTCCTTTCTGTCTGTCCTTCCGAAATGTCAAATACCCCTGAATATTCAGTTCCCAGCCTTGGTCACCTTGTAACCACGTCTCTGTAATAGCTATCAGATCATACGCATTTATTTCTATTTGTGCCGTCAATTCACCTATTTTGTTATGAATGCTTCGTGCATTCAGATAAAAAGCCTTCAATTTTTTCTTTTTACCATTTTTCCCTACTCTGACTTTACTTTCTGGTGCACTCATGTTTGTACACTCGGTCCCTTCCTGTCACACTCTGGTCATCATTACCCCTATTGCTACCCTGCACTATTGCCTTCTCCTTTCTCTTTCACTTTTTAAATTTCCCCTCACCCGCACTATCTACAGCCTATTAAAGTCTATCTACAGCCCCAGTTATTAAATTCGCCAGGACACTGGTCGCAGTATGGTTCAAGTGAAGCCCGTCCTAACTGAACAGCTCCCTCTTTCCCCAGTACTGGTGCCAATGCCCCATGAATCGAAACCCATTTTACCCACACAAATCTTTAAGCCACGCATTCAACTCTCTGATCTTATTGAGCCTATGCCAATTTGCTCGTGGCTCAGGTAGTAATGTAGAACCTTTGTGGTTCTGCTTTTTAATTTGGCCCCTAGCTGCTCATACTCCCTCAGCAGAACCTGTTTCTTTGTCCTACCTATGTCATCGGTACCTACAAGAACCATGACAACTGGATCATCCCCTCCCACTCCAAGTTCCTCTCCAGCCCGGAGGAGATAGCCTTAACCCTGGCAATGGGCAGATAACACAGCCTTCGCGACTTCAACACAGTTCCCATGGATTGGAACATAGTTAATATAACCCCACTATTTAAGAAAGGAGGGAGAGAGAAAATCAGAAACTACAGACCAGTTAGTCTGACATCAGCAGTAGGGAAAATGCTTGAATCTATTATTAAGGACTTGGTAACAGTGCACTTAGAGAATAATAATAGGATTGGGTAGAGTCAACACGGATTTATGAAAGGGAAATCATGTTTGTCAAATCAATTGAGAATAGATAAGGGGGAACCAGTGGATGTGGTATATTTGGATTTTCAGAAGGCATTCGATAAGGTGTCACACAAGAGGTTATTAAACAAAATTAGGGCTCATGGGATATAGGGTAGTATATTAGCATGGATTAAGGATTGGTTAATGGACAGAAAACAGACAGTAGGAATAAATAGGTCATTTTCGGGTTGGTAGGCTGTAACTAATGCTTGGGCCTCAGCTATTCACAATCTATACCAATGATTTGGATGAGGGGTCAAAACATAATATATCCAAGTTTGCTGATGATTTCAAAGCTAGGTGGGAATGTAAGTTGTGCAAAGAGACTTCAAGGGGATATAGACAGGCTAAGTGAATGGGCAAGAACACGACAAATGGAATATAATGTGGAGAAATGTGAAGTTATCCACTTTTGTAGGAAAAATAGAAAAGCAGAGTATTTTTTAAATAGTGAGAGATTGGGAAATGTTGGTGTTCAGGGGGACCTGGGTGTCCTTCTACACGAATCACTGAAAGTTAACATGCAGGTACAGCAAGCAATTATAAAGCAAATGGTTTGCTGGCCTTTATTACGAGGATTTGAGTATAAGAGTAAAGGGGGCCAAAATTGCCCCTCTTCTTAAATCGGCAGCCACGTTGCGGAGTGGAGAGGCCACCGATGTTTCGTGGAATGGTCGCTGATAGCCCAATTGCCTTTCCGAGTTTTCCCGGCAGTGCCTCGATCCCCCTTACTGCTCTGCTGCTGCTGATCCATGCTAAGTGCGTCATCACCGTGCCCACCACCGATCTACTCCCATCGACAGCGGCATTCCCCTTGGAAAATCTTCGGCCCACCCGGCAGTGCCAAAACCTGTTTTTTCCCTGTGGAAGCACTGCGGCTGCCGCCATGTTTTTTTTTCGGCCGACTGCCATGTCCGACAGTTATGCCCCCGGGTTCGGCTAGGCACCCGCTCTTCGGTGCCAGGCCTCCCTGGTGGCCCAAAGTTTTATAATCGTGGAGGCTCTCCCCTTTACGTGAAGGGGAGTATCGTGGTGACGTAGTGCCGCGATGATGTCATCGTGACAGTCTCTCCACACCGCTCCCAACCTCCGCCCCTCAGTTGCTGTCGGCGCCCCCATTATGATCGAGTTCCAGATTGGAGAGAAATAAAACAAAGAGCTGAAAGTTGCTCAAGAGGCGACCTGAACTGCAGCTGTGGTAAAAACCATCGAAACGGGGTGGGAGTGCCCCGTTTCAGGCAGGGGGCAATTTCTACCCCAAGATGTCTTACTGCAATTATATAGGGCCCGAATGAGACCATACCTGGAGTATGGTGTAGTGCAGGACTCCTAACCTAAGGAAGGATATACTTGCCATAGAGGGAGTGCAACAAAGGTTCACCAGACTGATACCTGGGATGGGGGGATTGTCCTATGAGGAGAGATTGAGTAGACTAGGCCTATATTCTTTAAAGTTTAGAAGAATGAGAGGTAATCTCATTGAAATATACAAAATTCTTACAGGACTTGACAAGGTAGATGCAGGGAGGATGTTTCCTTGTCTGGGGAGTCTAGAACCAGGGGTCACAGTTTCAGAATAAGGGGTCAGCCATTTAGGACTGAGATGAAGAGAAACTTTTTCACTCAGAGGATGGTGAATCTTTTGAATTCTCTACCCCAGAGGGCTGTGGAGGCGCAGTCTTTGAGTATATTCAAGATAGAGATCGATAGATTTTTGGATATTAAGAGAATCAAGGGATATGGGGCTCGAACCTCGACTTTTTTTTCATGCTTAACGTCCACTTAACGCCCATTTTACCGCTAAAGTGACGTATAACGCCTGGCACAAAATGGAAACTGACAGGCTTTTTTAGGAGACTTATCGCTGAGTGTTAATTTCCCAATGGGCTTAATGCCGAGAAAAAATATCATCGCACGCCCACTTTTTTTGGGCGGAATCAGTAGAATGCCCATAATATCGCCCAGCGTTACTTTCTGCATGGAATTAACGCCAAGATTCAATATTAACGCTCACCCACTGTTTTTTGTCATAAAGAGAAGATTTACCCAAACTAGCAGCCATGGAGATCACCCATCTTCAATTTCACCACCTCGCACACATATCGGCCACAATATCGCTCGCTCAAAAAACGCCCACAAAAAGTGGAACTAACCGGAACGAATGCTAGCGAATCCCACTCTTACATGAGGAGCTGATATCGGAAAGATTTGACTAAAAGAACGCTGATGTGAATGACAATGCTGACACACTGCTGTGTGTGTGCAGCTCAGACATCAATTGTGCCCATCACCTTGGTGCCAGTTAAAGTTTATGTTGATTGATATTAAGTTGTATTTAACCCTTGCATGGTAAGGAATCACCAGTGTGTAATGGTCCAGCTATCTGAGACAATGTGCAACAAGGTTATGTTCAATAACAAAAGTTTAATACCAACATTGGCAATGATACTTAACTGGCAGTGAAATCATAAGTATTACAGCCAATAACACCCAATTCCCGTCCACATCCCACTTTTTCCACCATTGACATCAATCACATGTTCAACATGTCCAGCAACACAGAATACAAAGGCCAAGCAGGAACGTGATCCCCAGCCCACATACATTACAACAAATTGCATATACTCAGATGGAGATATAACACAGCCATCACCTGCGCACATCCACCTCACTTTCCTTTCCCCCTCTCCTTCTCCCCTCCTCCACCCCTTTCCCTCCTCGCTGCACGGCGCCTGGCCACGGAGCTCCTCAGGCTGTGCCTCATTGGGGTGGATGAAGGAAGATGCGTTAGTTGGATGGGTACGGGAGCGGAGGATGCCGAGTGGGCAACATTCTCTGATGCAGAAGCAGGATCTTGGTCCTTGCTCTCATCTGTTGTTCGCAGTGGTGGTGCAGGACCTAGGGGTGGAGTGCCGTGCTCTGGGACCACTGGGAGGGCTGTGGCAGCAGTGTTCCTGGCTATCGCATCCAGGGACTCTGCCATGCATGGAATGTACTTGGTCGTGGTGGCCAGGTGCCGGGATATGCCCCCCAAAGCTTTGATGAGCTGGTCACCAATGTCTACAGTGCTCTTGGACAACTGTACCATCTCTCCGCTGTCATGTCGTGCTCGTGGAACAGACCTGCCGCATCCACGAGACCTCCACGGGGTTGGCGCTGTCCTGGGGATAAATGGGGTGCCCTGTGGAGAGGTGCTTAGGGCTGGCACCTCCAGAGTGGAGGCGGGAATGACCGGAGGTGGAATGGGTTCTGGAGCATGGCGATGCAGGTTCTTTGAAGTCCGCGCTCTCATCTATCGAGAACAGACCCAGCGGATTGACGCGAGAATCGGAGCTCCTCAGCAGATGTAGGATCGTCTGCCGACTCCTGCCCCGCGCCTGCAACTTCTGGCCTCTGTGGCCTTGCCTGGAGCCGTGCTACTGGCTGAGCTGCAAGACACAAATGAGGTTGTTAGTGGAGAAGGGGTGCTCGGGTCACAAGGTGAGTCTAGCACTACATACAGCATATGCACGACAAAATCACCACTGCTCTCAAAATCATCGCAGACATCACATTTCTTCACCATCAACACATTGTGCATTGCAATGATTTTCATTAGGCTAGCATTATTTTATGACACTTTTAGAAATCATCTATCATATATGATTGTTCGGATATGAGTTGGTATAGCATCTATTGACTTTACGTCACGCAACGGTGTAAGCTTCACTCACGTGGCATCACTTCAGGGTCTGCAGATGCATCTGGGGCTGTCCAGGGGTGCTTCCCCACGAGTGCGAGCACACGCTCCTCCATGTCTGTGATGTCGCTGGGGACTGGTGGCCCCCCACCTGTTCGCCTCTGCACGGACCCTCATTGTCGATAGCTTCTTCTGTAAAAGGTGACAGGACGACATTGCATGATATCATTGCTAGGTACTGTCACAAAGACTGATACAACACATAACCGACAGATGTAATCATGATTATTATGATTATCATCATTCTTTACCTGAAGACGTACACCGTGACCGCAGGCTTTGAGTAAAATATTCCCGATAAAAGTGCAAGACCTCACATCTGCTGATAGTCACTCATGACTGTTACAAATCAAATTATATAAATACATAAGTACATGTAAATTAATGTAATACTTAATCTTGCATATACCACAAGGTCGTTCCATTGTTTGCGGTTGCCCTCACGAATCTTGTTGGTCGCCGACGAGACCATCTCTGCTATCTCGGTCCATATCCTCTGGTCGGCCTTTGGGGTGGGCTTCCCACGACCTCCCTGTGTCAAATCACCCCAGCGTGACTCGATCTCCTGCAGGAGGGAGGCATTTGCCTCATCCGAGAACCTCCTGGTTCTTTTGCGGCCTCCAATGTGCTCCTCTCCTACCTCACTGCTCTCTCCAGTGTCAGTCTCCACAGCGTGCTGTGATGCCTCCTCCTCTCTCCATTATAGGACAAATTCGGTCAAATATGTGGCTGGTAACAGCTACTTTTTGTTTGCCGACTTGCTGTGAAGCCTTAAAGTCTCCCTCCTTCCTCCCAAAGCAGCCACACCACACCCAGCCACGCCTTCAGTCCCTCTGAGCTTCCTCTCTCTGTATCTCCTCTTCTGCGCACCCTTGACTTCCAGAATCGTGGGAATTGAGCGTTGACATGCCATTGCTAAGGACGGCCACACTTTACGGCAGAAGGTCAAAAAAATTTAACGCTACCGCCCATTTGATATCGCTCGCGGTAACGTCCATTTTCAAAAATGTAAACTAGGTGTTTTGAGAATGGGCGAGAAGCCGGCGATCTGAAAACCCATTTTTACTGGTACCCATGCCGGAAATAACGCCTATTTTTGGGCGATAAGCACAAAAGTGAAGGTTCTAGCCCATGGGGTTGGTGCAGGAAAGTGGAGTTGATGTAGAAGATTGATCTCATTGAATGGCGGAGCTAGCCCAAGGGGCTGAGTGGCCTACTCCTGCTCCTATTTTTTATGTTCCGCCAGGACCACTCGGCTCCAGACTTCATCACAGCCTTGGTCCAAACAGGAACAAAAGAGCTGAATTCCAGAGGTGAGGTGAGAGTGACTGTCCTTGACATCTAGGCAGCATTTGACTGAGTGTGGCATCAAGGAGCCCTAGTAAAATTGAATGCAATCAGAATCGGGGAAAACTCTCCACTGGCTGTAGTCATACTAGCACAAAGGAAGATGGTTGTGGTTGTTGGAGGACAATCACCTCAGCCCCAGGACATCGCTGCAGGAGTTCCTCAGGGCAGTGTCCTAGGCCCAAGCATCTTCAGCTGCTTCATCAATGACCATCATAAGGTCAGAAGTGGGGATGTTCGCTGATGACTGCACTGTGTTCTGTTCGATTCGCAACTCCTCAGAAAATGATGCAGTCCATGCCCACATGCAGCAAGACCTGGACGACATTCAGGCTTGGGCTGATAAGTGGCAAGTAACATTCGCACCACACAAGTGCCAGGCAAAGACCATCTTCAACAAAAGAATGTCTAACCACCTCCCCTTGATATTCAACAGCATTACCATCGCCAAACCCCCCACCATCAACATCCTGGGGGTCACCATTGACCAGAAACTTAACTGGTCCAGCCACATAAATACTGTGGCTACAAGAGCAGGTCAGAGGCTGGGTATTCTGTGGTGAGCCTCTCACCTCCTTACTCCCCAAAGCCTTTCCACCATCTACAAGGCACAAGTCCGGAGTGTGATGGAATACTCTCCACTTGCCTGGATGAGTGCAGCTCCAACAACACTCAAGAAGCTCGACACCATCCAGGACAAAGCAGCCCACTTGATTGGCACCACATCCACCACCTTCAACATTCACTCCCTCCACCACCGGCACACCGTGGCTGCAGTGTGTACCATCTACAAGATGCACTGCACAACTCACCAAGGCTTTTTAAACAGTACCTCCCAAACCTGCGACCTCTACTACCTAGAAGGACAAGGGCAGCAGGTGCATGGGAACACCATCACCTGCAAGTTCCTTTCCAAGTTACAAAGCATCCTGACTTGGAAATATATCACCGTTCCTTTATTGTCGCTGGGTCAAAATCCAGGAACTCCCTCCCTAACAGCATGGTGGGAGTACCTTCACCATAAGGACTGCAGCGGTTCAAGAAGGCAGCTCACCACCACCTTCTCAAGGGCAATTACAGGTGGGTAATAAATACTGGTCTTGCCTGTGATTCCCACATTCCAGGAACATAAGAACATAAGAAATAGGAGCAGGAGTAGGCCATACGGCCCCTCGAGCCTGCTCGCCATTCAATAAGATCATGGCTGATCTGATCTTGGCCTCAACTCCACTTTCTCTGCCCGCTCCCCATAACCCTTGACTTCCCTATAGTTCAAAAATCTGTCGATCGCCACCTTAAATATATTCAATGACCCAGCCTCCACAGCTCTCTGGGGTAGAAAATTCCAAAGATTCACGACTCTGAGAGAAAAAATTCCTCCTCATCTCCGATTAAATGGCGACCCCTGATTCTGAAACTATGCCCCCTAGTTCTAGATTCCCCCATGAGGGGAAACATCCTCTCTGCATCTATCCTGTCAAGCCCCCTCAGAATCTTATACATTTCAATAAGATCACCTCTCATTCTTCTAAACTCCAAGGAGTATAGGCCCAACCTGCTCAACCTTTCTTCATATGACAACCCCTTCATCTCAGGAATCAACCTCGTGAACCTTCTCTGAACTGCCTCCAATGGAAGTATATCCCTCGTTAAATAAGGAGACCAAAACCAAACGCTGTACTCCAGAATGAATAAATAAAACTTCATGATCCCTTTGAGGTCCTTAATGCTGTTTAATTCTGTGTTCAGCTGTGGGAGGCTGGAGCGAGGAGCTTGAGACTGGCAGCACTGGCGTTAAATCAGCGTTGCACACTGATTGACGTCATAACCTGTCTGCTGTGCATGCTGCCGAAGGTGCGTGGGGGCACTACTGTACCAAGATGGCGTCCGGTGCACTTCCTGTCAGAACTGTGCATGCACATCTAGGACCCGATTTTGGGCCTTTAGGAGACAGATTAGCGCCTAAAGAACGGGCGCTACAGAGCCCAATTTGTCCTCCGGTGAATCAAAACTGAACGCCTGTACCCTCAGACATGGTTCGAGATTATCAGGCTGGTCGATATTTTTTTTACAGGCTGTAGGCGGGTATATCTCCAGATTTCAAACAATGGTTAGTTAACAGGAATGGACATGTACAGTTCCCTAGTTTAGAGCACTCCCTCCCTGGTTTATACTAGAGTCCCCCAGACTCGAGTCCCCGCCTTGTTTATATCAGTCGTGGAGGCTGGGTCATTGAATGTATTTTAGGTGGAGATAGACAGATTTTTGAGTGATAAGGGGGTCCAGGGTTATGGGGAGTGGGCAGGGAAGTGGAGCTGAGCTCAAGATCAGATCAGCCAAGATCTTATTGAATGGCGGAGCAGGCTTGAGGGGCCAAATGCCCTACTCCTGTTCCTATTTCTTATGTTCTTGTTGGTGATGGGTTAATACTGACAGTTATTAGAAACATAGAAAATAGGTGCAGGAGCAGGCCATTCAGCCCTTCTAGCCTGCACCGCCATTCAACGAGTTCATGGCTGAACATGAAACTTCAGTACCCACTTCCTGCTTTCACGCCATACCCCTTGATCCCCCGAGTACTAAGGACTTCATCTAACTCCCTTTTGAATATATTTAGTGAATTGGCCTCAACTACTTCCTGTGGTAGAGAATTCCACAGGTTCACCACTCTCTGGGTGAAGAAGTTTCTCCTTATCTCGGTCCTAAATGGCTTACCCCTTATCCTTAGTGTTTATATTACCAGTTATTTTTCTCATTTGTACTTCAGATATTCCTCTCATGTTTCAACCTCTCATTGATGGACTCTGGGGGTTAGAACCTCCACTTTTGTGGTTATGGGCGATATTTCCGACGTAGGCGGTAAAAAAGGGTTTTCAGATCGCCGGCTTCTTGCCCATTCTCGAAGCACCTCGTCTCCCCTTTTGAAAATGGGCGTTGCCACGAGCGATATAAAATGGTCGGTCGTGTTAAACTTTTTTGACCTTCTGCCGTAAAGTTTGGCTGTCCTTAGCAACGGCATGGCAACGCTCGATTCCCGCGATTCTGGAGGTCAAGGGTCACCATGACATGCGCAGAAGAGGAGATACAGAGAGAGGGAGCTCAGAGGGACTGAAGGCGTGGCTGGATGTGGTGTGGCTGCTTTGGGAGGAAGGAGGGAGACTTTAGAGCTTCACAGCAAGTAGGCAAACAAAAAGTAAACATAGAAACATAGAAACATAGAAAATAGTTGCAGGAGTAGGCCATTCGGCCCTTCGAGCCTGCACCACCATTCAATATGATCATGGCTGATCATGCAACCTCAGTACTCCATTCCTGCTTTCTCTCCATACCCCTTGATCCCTTTATCCATAAGGACCACATCTAACTCCCTTTTGAATATGTCCAATGAACTGGACTCAACAACTTTCTGTGGCAGAGAATTCCACAGGTTCACAACTCTCTGTGTGAAAAAATTTCTCCTCATCTCGGTCCTATATGGCTTACCCCTTATCTTTAGACTGTGAACCCTGGTTCTGGACTTCCCCAACATCAGGAACATTCTACTTGCATCTAACGTGTCCAGTCCCGTCAGAATTTTATAAGTTTCTATGAGATCCCCTCTCATTCTTCTAAATTCCAGTGAGTATAAGCCTAGCCGATCCAATCTTTCCTCATATGTCAGTCCTGCCATCCCGGGAATCAGTCTGGTGAACCTTCGCTGCACTCCCTCAATAGCAAGCATGTCCTTCCTCAGATTAGGAGACCAAAACTGCACACAATACTCAAGGTGTGGTCTCACCAATGCCCTGTACAACTACAGTAAGACCTCCCTGTGCTATACTCAAATCTCCTCGATATGAAGGCCAGCATGCCATTTGCTTTCTTTACTGCCTGCTGTACCTGCATGCCTACCTTCAATGACTGATGTACCATCTTACCCAGGTCTCTTTGCACCTCCCCTTTTACTAATCTGTCACCATTCAGATAATAATCTGCCTTCCTGTTTTTGCCACCAAAGTGGATAACCTCACATTTATCCACATTATACTGCATCTGCCATGCATTTGCCCATTCACCTGACCTGTCCAAGTCCCCCTGCAGCCTCTTAGCATTCCCCTCGCAGCTCGCACTGCCACCCAGCTTAGTGTCATCTGCAAACTTGGAGATATTACCTTCAATTCCTTTGTCTAAATCAGCACTGAACCCTGCTGCACCCCACTAGTCACTGCCTGTCATTCTGAAAAGGACTTGTTTATTCCCACTCTTTGCTTCCTGTCTGCCAACCAGTTCTCTATCCATGTCAATACATTACCCCCAATACCATGTGCCTTAATTTTACACACTAATCTCTTGTGTGGGACCTTGTCAAAAGCCTTTTGAAAGTCCAAATACACTACATCCAATGGTTCTCCCTTATCCACTCTACTAGTTACATCCTCAAAAAACTCAAGAAGATTTGTCAAGCATGATTTTCCTTTCATAAATCCATGCTGACTTGAACCGATCCTGTCATTGCTTTCCAGATGCGCTGCTATTACATCTTTAATAATTGATTGCAGCATTTTCCCCACCACTGATGTCAGGCTAACCGGTCTATAATTCCCTGTTAGGTGTTACCAGCCACATACTTGACCAAATTTGGCCTATAATGGAGAGAGAAGAAGCATCACAGCATGCTGGCACAGGCCTCCCAGTGGTCCCCGAATGCGGCACGCCACCCCCAGGTTCCACACCACCACTGCGAACGACCGATGAGAGCAAGGACCAAGATCCTGCTTCTGCATCAGAGAATGTTGCCCCCTCAGCACCCCCCACTCCCATACCCGTGCAACCACCACCTCTGCCTTCATCCCTCCCAATGAGGCACCGCCTGAGGAGCTCCTCGGCCAGGCGCTGTGGAGCGAGGAGGGGAAGGGGTAGAGGCGGGGAGAAGAAGGGGAGGGGGGAAGGAAATTGAGGTGCATGTGCGCAGGTGATGGCTGTGTTATATCTCCATCTGGGTGTATGCAATTTGTTGTAATGTATGGGGCTGGGGACCACGCTCCTGCTTTGCATTTGTATTCTGTGTTGCTGGACATGTTGAACATTTGATTTATGTCAATGGTGGAAAAAGTGGGGTGTGGGCGGGGGTTGGGTGTTATTGGTTGTGATACTTATGATTTCAGACCAATGTTGGTATTAAATTTTTGTTATTGAACATAACCTTGTTGCGCATTGTCTCAGATAACTGGACCATCACACACTGGTGATTCCTTACCATGAAAGGGTTAAAAACAACTTAACATCAATCAACGTAAACTTTAACTGGCACCAAGGTGATGGGCACCATTGATGTCTGAGCTGCACACACACAGCAGTGTGTCAGCGTTGTCACTCACATCAGTGATCTTTTAGGCAAATCGTTCAGATATCAGCTCCTCACGTAACAGTGGGATTTAACAAATGCCAGCCATACCGCTTTTTGTGGGCGGTTTCTTGGGAGAGCGATATTGTGGGTGATATGTGTGCGAGGTGGTGAAATTGACGATGGGCGATCTCCATGGCCAAACATTTGGATAAATATGCTCTTTACGACAAAAAACAGTGGGCGGGCTTTAATATTGAATCTCGGCGTTAATTCCGTGCGGAAAGTAACGCTGGGCGATATTATGGGTGGTGATTTCACCCATTCTGCTGATTCTGCCCCAAAAAAGTGGGCGGGTGGTAATATTTTTTCCCGCCGTTAAGCACATGGGGAAAGTAACGCTCGCCTATAAGTTAACTAAAAATGCCCGTCAGTTTCCATTTTGTGGCAGAATGGGCGATATATGGATGTTATACGTCATTTCAGCCGTAAAATGGGCGTTAAGTGGGCGTTAAGCATGCAAAAAAAGTGGAGGTTCTAGCCCTAGGTCTCCACGTTCCACTTGTCTGGGTATTGAGGTAAACCCACAGAGAGCCCAGAGAAGGGATTAGGAACCCTCTTCATTTGATTGTTTTTTCCTGACGAGCTCCTGTGATTGTCCTCCTGGTCAGCAGGTGGCAGTATAACACTACACTGGGTGCAATGTGATCAATCAGCAAACGAACAGCCAGCAATATAACAATTGTTTACCGAACTTGCTCAGGCTTAGCCAGCCCCTCCATCGTCCCTGGGTCCCTGTCGTCCCGCCCCCACACCCAGCAACCCCAGCACAAAAGCCCAGCCTTGCAGATGGTGCACTTTTCAGACTGAACAGCCTTGCGATACCGGCTGGTCTGTCGATGATGTGGGCGCGCTGTGCACAGCTGAAAATGGCAATGCCTTGGGATGCGTGTCGGGGGACAACGGGCAGTCCCTGTCGCAAGGGAATGCAGCAGTCGCTGGGGACACGCATTTCCTTCTGAGAACCAGGGATGTAAACTCCTCTATCCCCCACGGCATGGCAAACACAAAGTGCGACTGGGCTATTGCACTAATCACCTCTCTCCAGGCCGAGTGCTGTCGGGTACACAGTGACCCGCTGGCTCTCCAAATGCCTCCTCTGTGCGAGGCACGGGGCAGGACGCAGTCTGTGCCAGCTCACTTAGCTTCCGATTATAAAATACGCAACGTGCATTTCTGTAGTGCCTTTCACATCGCAAAGCATTGCAGGACGCTTCACAGCAACATAAACCGTGCAAAATTTGCCACATACAGAGATATTAGGACCGATGTCAAAGTTTTATGGAGCAACTTAAAGGAGGAGCGAGCGGTGGGGAGGTTTAGCGAGGGAATTCCAGAGCTTAGGGCCTAGGCAGCTGAAGGCATGGCCACCAATGTGGAGCGATGAAAATCTGTGATGCTCAAGAGACCTTAATTGGGGGAGCGCAGAATTCTCGGAGGGTTGTGGGGCTGGAGGAGGTTACCGAGATAGTGAGGAGTGAGGCCGCGGAGGGATTTGAACACGAGGATGAGGTTTTACAATCGAGGCGTTGCCAGACCGGGATCTAATGTAGGTCAGCGAGCACAGGGACGTTTGTCCTTCACATGGACCAATGCCATTGGTGAAGCCCTGAGGTTCTCAGATGGCCGTATAACCCCCAGGCAGCAGCACCTTCTGCCCCGTGTGTCAGTGTTCTCCCGCACCATGTGTGACGGGGCCACCGGCTCCAATTGACCCTGCTCACCTGGTACGCGGCTCCGTGTGGCCGAGGACGAGAATGCAGCCACCAGCACGTGAGGTAACTGGAATGGTCTGCTCCACCCGAGGAACCCACTTCTCTCTCCGACAGGAGGCCTTTGTTACCGCTAGGCCTGACTACTCCAGCGCACTCCTGGCTGGCCTCCCACATTCTACCCAAGTACACTAGAGGTGATCCAAAACTTGGCTGCCTGTGTCCTAACTCGCACCAAGTCCCGCTCACCCATCATCCCTGTGCTCGCTGACCTACATTGGCTCCCGGTTAAGCAATGCCTCGATTTCAAAATTCTTATCCTGATTTTCAAATGGCCTCCATGGCCTCGCCCCTCCCTATCTCTGTAATCTCCTCCAGCACCCCCCCCACCCCCGATACATCTGTGTACCTTTAATTCTGCTCTCTTATAATCACTCAACCATTGGTGGCCGTGCCTTCTGTTGCCTAGGCCCCAAACTCTGGAACTCCCTGCCTAAACCTCCCTGCCTCTCTACCTCTCTTTCCTCCTTCAAGACGCTCCTTCAAACCTACCTCTTTGACCAAGCTTTTGGTCACCTGCGTTAATTTCTACTTGTGCGGTTCGGTGTCAAATTTAAATCGCATAATACTCCTGTGAAGCGACTTGGGATGTTTCACTACATTAAAGGCGCTATATAAATACAAGTTGTCTTGTAACCTCACTTTCCTCTCCTTGCTCCGGAGCAGCTGTGTCTCGCTGAGTCACTTCCTTGTGGGTGCGGTGCGATTCACACAGCAGGTACTATCGCTGCTTATGTGGTCAGTTGGGTCTCTCAGGGGCATAACCAACCTCACTGCACCTTTCCACAACGGTGTCCAGACACGCCCAATGGGCCTGTAACTTCGGCTCACTGGTGGCAGCGCCAGCATGATGCAGCCCAACCAGTACTTCGACAACTTTCTGTAACTTTCATGTGTCAGCCGAGGCTCAGTGGGCAGCACCCTCGTCGCTCAGTCAGAAGGTTGTGGGTTCAAGTCCCGCTCCAGCAACTTCAGCCCATAATGGAGACTGACTCTCCCATTGCAGTGCTGAGGGAATGCTGCACTGTCGGAGGTGCCGCCTTTCGGATGGGACATTAACCCGAGGCCCCCGTCTGCTCTCTCGGGTGGATGTAAAAGATCCCGTGGCACTACTCGCACAATAGCTGGGGCGTTCTCCCGGTATCCTTGCCAACATTTACACCTCAACCAACATTGCTAAAAAGCAGATTATCTGGCCATGACCTCATTGCTGTTTGTGGGATCTTGCTGTTCGCAAATTGGCTGCTGCTGTTTCTACACTACAATAGTAACTGCACTCTGTGATATATTCTTACCACATCACCAACAGAAGGCACGGCCACCAATGGTTGAGCGATTACAATCAGGGATGCTCAGGAGGGCAGAATTAGAGGAGTGCAGACATCTCGGGGGTTGTGGGTCTGGAGGAGATTACAGAGATAAGGAGGGGCAAGGCCATGGAGGGATTTGAAAATACGGATGAGAATTTTGAAATTGAGGCATTGCTTAACAAGATGACTCTAACTGTTATCATGTGAGTTTATCAACATGACCCGTTTATTATTTACATCAGTAGTTGCATTGCCACAGTAGTCCACTAGGAGGTGCTGTATCGCACACTTCAAAAGCACTTCCAGCATTTTGGGGTATTCGGAAAGGAGTTGTATGAATGCAAGTAAATCTGTGCCTGTCTTCACGGATGCCCGATATTTAATAAATTAGCTTTGTTGGCAATGCGTGATATGCAGACCTTGAGGTCTCAAAACTGAGTTCGGAGTTGGCCAATGGCGTACCAGCCCATGGTGAACAAGATTACTTGCTCGCGTATTATCTTCACCTGTGGACTGCTCGCCAGCCAGTCCCACCTGAACAAATCTGATCGTGATTGGGTCGGACATCCATCCTTGGAGCTGATGAAAGCCTGGTCGGTTGCAGGTTGTTCTCTCCGACAGAATGAACAGTAGGGTCGAACAGGAAATAATTTTGGTGACAGAGTTTTATAGAGGAAAAAAAAGTGTTAATAAAAATCACACATTAAGTGGACAGTTCAAAAATAAAATTAAGAGAGAAAACAGGAAGGGAAGACTCGGTGAGATGTGTTCCAGATGACAGTGTTCGTTTTCAATGGTTTCCCTTCACTAGCAACAACTGGCATGAACACCAGGTGGCAGCAGAGCACACGAAATGGACTGCCCCAGTCTAAGGACCAGCAGTGATCACAGGCACCATACGTCCCAATTTGTTTAAAAATGTGAAACCACACATTAATGTGTAATTAGTTGAGCAATGTGATTAAATGGCTACTACTGAATGAACAATCTTCCTCACTCTGCCTTTCTTCCTCTCACTTTGTTCTCTTTCTCTCTGTCCTGTCTCTACTGTCTTCTCTCTCTGTCCCTCTGTTGTGTCTCTTTCTCTCAATGTATCTCAGTCTCTCTTTGTTTCTCCCCCTGTCTGTACCTCCCTACTCTGCATGTCTTTCTCTATGATGGTCTCTCTCTCTCTCTCTCTCACTCGCTCCATGCTCCTCACCTCGGCCTTTCCCTCACCCTGGGCGTGTCTTAGTTTCACTCTTTCGCACAGCTCGCTCCTTCCATTCTCTATCACTCTCTCTTTCCTTTACTCTCTTTCTCTTCATCGGTGAGCCTGGAAAAGGGTGTGGGGAGGGGATGGGGGGCAGTGAAGGGGTGTGATCACAGACAAACCTGATCATGTTCTTGTCCCAGGTACAGCACAGGTTCGAAACAGAGTGAAGCTCCCTCTACACTGTCCCATCAAACATAGGAACATAGGAGCAGGAGTAGGCCATTTAGTCCCTCAAACCTGTTCTGCCATTGAATAAGGTCATGGCTGATTTGCAACCTAACATCACATTGCTGCCATTGGCCCATATCCCTTAATGCCTTTGCTTAACAAAAATCTATCAATCTCAGATTTAAAATTAACAATTGACCTAGCATCAATTGCTTTTTGCGGAAGGGAGTTCCAAACTGCTACCACACTTTGTGTATAGAAGTCTTTCCTAATTTCACTACTGAAAGGTCTGGCTCTAATTTTTAGACTATGACCCTTGTCCGAGACTCCCCACCCAGCAGAAATAATTTCTCTCTAAACACAATATCTGTTCCCCTTAATATCCTGAACATTTAAATCAAATCACTCCTTAATCTTTGAAATTCTGGGGAATACAACCCTAATTTATGTAACTTCTACACATAATTTAATCCTTTATCATTCTGGTAAACCTACGCTGCACTCCCTCCAAGGCCAATATATCCTTTCTAAAGTGTGTTGCCAGAACTGCTCACAGTGCTCCGGGTGTGGTCTAACCAGGGCTTTGTATAGCTGGAGCATAACTTGTATTCTAGTCCTCTAGATAGCCTTTTTGATTATTTTCTGTACCTGTCCATGAGATTTAATGATTTATGTACCTGGAACCCCAAGTCTCTTTGTACCCCACTGTTTTTAGCCTTTCACCATTTAGAAAGTACCCTGCTCTATCCCTTTTAGGTCCAAAGTGGATGATCTCACATTTGCTTACATTGAAATCCATTTGCCACAGTTCTGCCCATTCACTTAATCTATTAATATCTGTTTGTAATTTTATGCTTTCATCTACACTGCCAACAATGCCGCCTATCTATGTGAAATTTGCAAATTTGGTTATGTGCCTTTCTATCCCATCATCTAAGTCGTTAATAGATACAGTGAATAGTTGAGGCCCCAACACCGATCCCTGCGGGACACCACTCATCACATCCTGCCAATTTGAGTCACTGCCCATTATCCATTCTCTCTGTCTCCCACTGCTTAGTCAATTTCTAACCAGGTCAATAATTTGCCTTCAATTCCATGGGCTTCAACCTTAGTTAATGGTCTCTTATGAGGGGCTTTATCAAACACCTTCTGGACATCCATATAAATAACATCCATAGACATTCCTCTGTCCACTACTTTAGTCAACTCTTCAAAAAATTCAATCAGATTTGTCAGACACGTCCTACCCTTTACAAATCCATGCTGGCTCTCTCTGATCAACTGAAAATGTTCACGGTGTTCAGTCACCCTATCCTTAATTATAGACTAATCATTTCTGGGAAATAAATGTTACACTAACTGAACTATAATTCCTTGGTTTCCCTCTCTCACCATTTTTAAATAGCGGAGTGACATGCACTATTTTCCAATCTAAAGGAACAGTTTGTGAATCGAGAGAACTTTGGAAGATTATAGTTAGGACACCTGCAATTTCACCTATTTTCTTTAAAACCCTGGGCTGGAAACCATCTGGGCCTGGGGACTTGTCATTCTATAGTGCCATTATTTTCTTCATTACTGTTATTTTACTTAAGTTAATTTTATTGAGTCCCTGTCCCTGATTCAGTAGTAGTTTCCTTGGGATTTCTGGCACGCTATCCTCTTCCTCTGCTGTAAATACTGACGCAAAATAATTATTCAACATGTGCGCCATTTCCCCATTCACCGCTTTCAGCTTTTAAGGGGCCAACATTTTTCCTCACTATCCTCTTTTTCCGAATGTAAAAATTCTGTGTGTTGATTTTGATATCCCTTGCAAGTTCCTTTTCATACTCACTTTCTGTCACCTTTTGTCACCTTTTGCTGTTCTTTGTATTTTCCCATTCGCCAGCATCTGTGCTATTGTTTGCATTTTTTAGTTTCATGTTGTCTTTAACCTCTTTCGTCGTCCATGGCTGGTTTTTCACAAGCAGAGCTCGTGCCCCTCAGGATATAAACTGGTCCTGTATCAACTTAAATTATTTTTTGAAGATTTCCCACTGATCTTCTGTCATTTTCCCCATTTAACACATTTGCCCAGTTTACTGTAGACAGATTCTGTCTCATCCCTTTGAAGTCAGCCTTACCCAAATTAGAATCTTTGTAGCTGTTTTGCGTTTCTGCCTTTAAAACACTACATTGAACTTAATCATATTATGATCACTATTATATAAATGTTCCTGCACCGTTAGGTTGTTAACTAGAACTGGCGCATTACTCAGGACTAAATCTAATATGGTCCGCCCCCTTGTTGGTTATAGGACATATTGTTGCAGAAAACTATCCCGGACACACTCAGGAAATTCACTACCTTTCTGTCATGAGCTAATCTGCTTATCCCAATTTACCTGGCAGTTGCAATCTCCCGTTTGTCTTCCAGGGCAGGTACAGCATGGGTTAGATACAGAGTAAAGCTCCTTCTGTACTGTCCTATCAAACACTCCCAGAGCAGGTACAGCTTGCATCAGGTGACAGTGCTTGAAGGATGAATGTTGGCCAGGACACTAGGAAACCTCGCTGCTCTCCTGCAAACTGGAGCATGGATTCTTCTCTGTCCACCTGAAAGGGGGGGGGGGGGGGCCTGTCGGTTCGGTGGTAACATTCCCACCTCTGAGTCAGATGGTGCAGGCTTCGCACTCTGATCCACACAGTCCCTGTGTCAGGGCAGATCGGGAGGGGAGATTGGAGCTCGGCTCTGAACTCTGTGCTGACATCTAGCAGGATATTCCCGTCTGGAGGAAGTGGGTAGTAGGTGTTTGATAAAGCCCCTCATAAGAGACCATTAACTAAGGTTGAAGCCCACAAAACACTCCCGCCATACAGGACTAACCTCCCCATTGGCTGATATAAAGATGGTTACGGGCGTGGAAGGAGCATTCACGCTTGTCAGACTATTAATCAGCCTGCGGATCCTTCCACTACTCTGCACTGTTTTACCAAACGATGATGACGATGACAGCCTGAGGCACCAGAAGGGGCTGTGGTTTAATGGCGTATCCGAAAGGTGGAGTGTCTACCAGCACCAGGCTGGATTAAGTGCCGTGCCATGAAGTGCGGTTGGGTTGGAAGTGAGGTACCGCGGGGGTCCATGCTGGGTCCATTCTATTCCTCGATGGATGCGATTTTTATTTGCCCACAAGGAGGTGGATATCAAAATTCACTGTCAACAGTAAAGTAGGGGGTTTGGCAAACAAAGCGGAGGATTGTAAAAAATTTCGGGTCTGTGGAATGGTCAGGGTGGTACCACATGAAATGTAATGCAGGGAACTGTGAGATTTTTAAGAAGATACACTCAAAGGAAATGTACTGAAGGGTGTGGATGAACGGAGAGTCCAAGAGGGTCAAACACAAATAAATGCAGGAGTAGCCATCAACAGAAAACCGAAATGCATTTGGGGTTTATATTTAGGGACTTAAGCTGCAAGAGCAAAGAGGCAGTGTTAGATTTGCACCAAGCAATGGTTAGGCCACAGTTAGAATGTGGTGTGCAGATTTAGGTGCTCCATTATTGGATAAAACATTCAAAACCAATTCCTTTACTGCAGTTACCTCCAACAATTGGTCCACAGTCTCCTCCCTGTAGACCAATGAGGACAGGTGTTTACTCCCCCCCATCACCACCCACACTGATACCCAACAGTCACACTGTCGGTGAGTTACGTTATACCATAACGGGACTGGCGTGCTCCATATCCTGGGGAATTTAACATGGCCTGACTGCACTCGCAGCAGGAAGTATAAGGGTGTATGGTGGAAGGAGTATTGTCTTCAACAGTAAAGGTCCCGTAATCTGTTGCTGAGGTGATCTACAAGCAGTATAGGGTTGGCATCTCTGGGTGGGCGATTTCCGGTTAGGTTTTATAATTTGCCCAACTATTACTGAGCTTGATACAATTCAAACTTTACCCATAGCTGAACTAAATCGAACCCAAACTCTACCCGTTATTAAACCCAATCCAACTGCAATGCAACCCAATACTGAACCCAATCCAATCCACAAATCTACCCAATACTGAACCCAATCCAACTCCTTCGCTTAGGCAGTCCCTCAGAGTCAAGGATGACTTGCTTCCACACTAATACGAGTTCTCACATAACTGAAGAGACCAATGCGGGACCTACAGTCTCTGTCACAGGTGTGGCAGATGGTGGTTGGCGGGCCAGGTGGGTGGGTTGTCGTACGCTCCTTCCGCTGTTAGCACTTGGCTTCCGCGTGCTCCCGCCGAAGAGACTCGAGGTGTTCGGCGCCTTCCCGGATGCTTCTCCTCCACTTTGAGCAGTCTTGAGCCAGGGCTTCTCAGGTGTCGGTGGGGATGTTGCACTTCTTCAAGGAGGCTTTCAGGGTGTCCTTGATGTGTTTCCACTGCCCACCTAGGACTCGCTTGCCGTGTCAGAGCTCTGAGTAGAGAGTTTGTTTTGGGATTCTAGTATCAGGCATGCGGAAGATGTGGTCCGTCTATCGGAGCTGATCGAGTGTGGTCAATGCTTCGATGCAGCAGGCACCTCAAAGCGCTGGAGAAGTATCACCAGTGCTGCCTCCACAGGATCCTGCAAATCCACTGGGAGGACAGACGCACCAACATCAGTGTTCACACCCAGGCCAACATCCCCAGCATCGAAGCACTGACCACACTCGACCAGCTCCATTGGGCAGGCCACATTATCTGCATGGCCGATACGAGACTCCCTATACAAGCGCTCTACTTGGAACTCCTACATGGCACGCGAGCCCCAGGTGGGTAGAGGAAACGTTACAAGGACACCCTCAAAGCCTCCCTGATAAAGTGCAACATCCCCACTGACACCTGGAAGTCCCTGGTCAAACACTGCCCTAAATGGTAGGGAGTGCATCTGGGAGGGTGCTGAGCACCTTGTCTCATCGCCAAGATCATGCAGAAATCAAGTGCAGACAGCGGAAGGAGCGTGCGGCAAACCAGGCTCCCTGCCCACCCTTTCTTTCAACCACTGTCTGCCCCACCTTGACAGAGACTGTAATCCCGCATTGGACTGTAGTCACCTGAGTACTCACTTTTAGAGTGGAAGCAAGTCTTCCTCGATTCCAAGGGACTGCCTATGATGATGATGCTGAGGATGTTGGCCTGAGCGACAACACTGATGTTGGTGCGCCTATCCTGCCAATATATTCACAGGATTTTGTGGAGGCAGCGTTGGTGGTACTTCTCCAGTGCTTTGAGGTGCCTGCTGTACATAGTCCATGTCTCTGAAGCATATAGGAGGGCAGGTATCACTACTGCTTTGTAGACCATGATCTTGGTGCCGGGTTTGAGATCCTGGTCTTCAAACACTCTCTTCCTCAGGCAACCGAAGGCTGCACTGGCACACTGAAGGCCGTGTTGGACTTCGTCATCGACATCTGTCCCTATTGACAGTAGGCTCCCGAGGTATGGAAAATGGTTCACATTGTCCAGAGCCTCATCATGGATCTTGATAACTGGGGGGTAGTACTGTGTGGTGGGGGCAGGTTGGTAGAGAACCTTTGTCTTATGGATGTTTAATGTAAGGCCCATACTTTCGTACGCTTCGGTGAAGATGTTGACGATGGTTTGAAGTTTCAACTCCGAATGTGGGCAAACGCAAGCGTCATCTACATTCCGTAATTCAATAACAGGATGGGATGACCTTGAAACTGGGCCTTTTCCACCCACCATCTGTTCATTAGGTCACGAGTTTTATGTTGGATCTCGGCCTTCAGTGGTCTATAGAGCTTTCTTGCTCTGAACCCACAAATCTACCTACTACTGAACCCAATCCAATCCACAACTCCATTCAATACCGAACCCAATCCAACCCAAAACCCTGACCATTACTGACCCCATTTATTTGTCAACTTTATCCATAACTGCATGCAACCCAACTCACAAGTTCTACTCATTACTAAATACAATCTAGCCCTCAACATGCCCATTAATGAAACCAATCCAACCCTCAAACATACCATGTACTGAAACGATCCTTGCCCACAACTCTACCTATTAGTAAACCAATACTATCCACATTTCTAACCATTACTGAACCTTTCCATCCCAGAACAGAACTCAATACTGAAACCAATCTAACATATCCAGATTGATATTCAATACTGATGCCAAGCTTGCATAGAAATATACTACCTCTGAAGAATCGTAGCATTTGCTGGGAGTTATTTCCTTTTGTGCCGCACCATGTCACTTCACCGACTGTCTCTATGGCATGAAGTTACATTATGATGTAACACTCTCCCAATCACTTATCCCCCTCTCCCAGTCATCTCCCCTGACTCCTGATTGCTTACCCCCTCTCCCAGTTACCCCCTCCCTTCCGATCACTTACCCCGCTCTCCTAGGATGTACCCAAGGGCTGCTGATGAGGCAGCAGCCTAAACTTGAAATTGCCTTTGTTGGTGAGCTGCCTGGAGAGGCTCAGTAGATGTCTTCAGCTTGCTGGACCGATGTGACTGAGGCCCAAGACCTAATAGAGGGTGGGCCCAGGGCCTTCCCAACAGGCCCAGCTTGAACCAATTCTAGTCTTGAGCCTTTTTGCACTACATAAAAAATGGTAAAAGTGCTTCAGCACTAACACAAATGGCCCAGGTAAAGGGCACCCAGGGTCTCCCCCACAGATGTGTGCAGGGGGTCAACACTGCAAGAGAGGCCCTCTACCCACAGGGGCCAGGAGGCCCTCCAGATAGAAGGATGTGGGACCAGATCACAGAGGCCATCGCTGCCAGCAGTGTCGTCCCCACAGTCTGGCTCCAGTGCCCAAAGAACATTCATGACCTCAGACCAATGGTCAGGATCAGTGAATGCACCTTCAAAAGCCGTCTCCTACCAACTACATTACTAACCTCACACACTTCTCAATGCACGACTTCCCCTGCCATCCAATCACTCATCTGCACCAAACACGAGGCACACCTCTCATTCCTAGCTTCACCTCACCCCCTTCGAGGACACGGTGCTGGCCATTCCTGGCAAGGGCATGACTGAGCGCTTGGCCAGCAGCGGGACTGAAAGGTTACAAGTTGCTGGTATCCTCGTATATTATCCTCCTTCTTACATCCCACTTCCCCCTCATCCCACAATATCATCTGATTTACAAGGTGCTCTTGCTTTCCCACCCTCTCCTCACCACAACCCAAACCTTGAGCCTTCTTCATTTCAGACACCCAAGAAATGCAGTCTGCCCAGTCAGTGGGTCAGTAAAAAAGAGGGAGAGGAGAGTAGAGTGAAGAAGAAACATCGTCACTTGATTTGACACTCCAAGCCACCAGCTCCTCCAGGTCATCCTGCAAGGCCAGCTGCAGTGCCCCACACTGAAAGTCAGCAGCCTTCCAGCAGCCATACTGCAGCCAATGGGGTAGCACAGCGTAACGTCACTAGAACAAGCTGCAGCCAATGGGATAGCACTGCGTAACGTCACTAGGACATGCTGCAGCCAATGGGATAGCACTGCGTAACGTCACTAGGATAGGCAAAGGCACACACAAGACAGTCACGAAGGGAATGCACAAGTGTGATTGGTTTATTTCTTGGTCATATTGGATGCATATATGGATAAAGTTGGATTTGAAAGTTTGCTTTGTGGTGGCTTTTTCAGCATTGTGGCCAAGAGGACACTGTGATGGTCAGTAACAGAGGGAAGGTGTGAGACTAATGTTGAAAGGTGAATTGAGTTTGTGCTCACTGGTACTGCAAGCGGATGATTCCATCTGGGATATCCCGGCCAGAAAGGGGCTATCTGCGTTGCATTCTTCCTTCTGCTTCCTCCTCTTCTGCGTCTTCCTCTTCCCTCTGTGTGAGTAGCTTGTCCCTTTCCTTCACCTCCATGTGCTCCCCCACCCCAGAACTGTGAGCAAGTGATCTTCTCCGAGGCAAATTACTGCGGATGCTTGAAATCTGAAATAAAAGCAGAAAATGCTGGAAATACTCAGGCAGCATCTGAGAGACAAACAGAGTTAACGTTTCAGATCAATGATCTTTTGTCAGAACTGGAAAAAAATTAGGAATATAACAGATTTTCAGCAAGTGCAGCGGCATGGATGCTGCCTGACCTACTGAGTATTTCCAACATTTTCTGTCTTCTCGGAGGCCGACCTTTACCATCCAAAGCCTTGCCAGCATCCAGTAGCACTCCCTGCACACTTTAACAACGTTTTAAATATATTGCATCAAGCCACTACTTCAATAAAATATTTTTAAAAGTCCAAAAGCTGAAATCCAAACTTACCCGAAAGATGTGTGTGTCCCTTTAATAAGCGCTGACAGAACGACTTCACGCACGTTTTTCTGTGCGTGGTTAGGACAGGGCATTATGGCGAGTAAGAACATCCAAAATAGCAGTTGTGGCATCAAATCAGACTTTTCACGCTGATTGACATCACTAGTTTATTTAAATTTGAGAGGCCAGCGCTGTCAACGGAAACACTTTGGGCCTCACCAAAATGGCGGCCGCCCTGTCCTGCGCCAGAAAGGGGCGGAAATGAGGTGACTGTCATTTTTCCAACAAAACCGGCCGGTGCTACACCGGGGAATTTCTAGACAACAAAGTTAAGGTGTTTGGTTTAAAAAGAAAAGGGGAGATGAGGAGAATGTTTTTTATGCAGTGAGTTGTTGCGATCTGGAACGCGTTGCCTGAAAGAGCGGTGGAAGCAGATTCAATAGTAACGTTCAAAGGGAATTGGATAAGTAAAAGAAAGACTTGCATTTAGCGTCTTTCACGACCACCGGACGTCTCAAAGCGTTTTATAGCCAATGGAGTACTTTTGGAATGTAGTCACTGTTGTAATGTGGGAAATGTGGCAGCCAATTTGCTCACAGCAAGCTCCCACAAACAGCAATGTGATAATGATCAGATAGTCTGTTTTTTGTTATGTTGATTGGGGGATAAATATTGGCCCCAGAACACCGGGGATAAATCCCCTGCTCTTCTTCGAAATAGTACCATGGGATCTACATGAAGGGATAAAATTTACAGGGCTGTGGGGAAAAAGCAGGGGAGTGGGACTAATTGGATAGCTCGACCAAAGAGCCGGAGCAGGTATGATGGGTTTAATGGCTTCCTTCTGCGCTACATCAGTCTATGACTCTATGAAAGGACGGGAGTGTGGGGGCAGTTTTGAGGCAGGGAGGCCATGTGATGACACCTCCAGGAATATGTCCAATTCGAGTTGGCAACCCGAGGCCAACATGACAGCCTATGCCAAAGATACTTTCGAGCAGGTACCCCTGACAGAAAAGGGAAACAGAAGTTTAGTGGGTGATCTGACCCAGGGCCTCCTGCACCTCGCCCCCAGTGGTCGGTTCAGCAACAGCAGGTTTGTAGTTGCTTGTAGAGGGAATGGGGGTGGGTGGGCGGGGGGGGGGGGGGGGGGGTTGGGAACAGAGATCAGAGGAAAGGCCTTGAAAGTAACAGGAAAAATCAATATGAAGTAAATGTAGAAATTGTTCCTTTGTGGAGTAATCCTGAATAATGTGGCTTCCAGGTGGTTTGTATTTACATTGAGGTTTGTGCTGCAAAGTTTGCAACTTTTTCGAATCAAAACATTTCACATCTGTTCGCCATTCCAGGAGTCCTGTATAAATAAATCAGGGTAAGTTTAATAAAAAATCAAACTCGCTGCTTTTACACGAGCATCACAAGCCTTTCAGTGGGTTTCGGGGTGAGGGGGCTGGGGTCGCAGCAAGGGTTGGTTTATATCCTTGCGGGGGAACTCGTATTTAAAGGTTCGGTTTTAGGGGCCCCTGGATTTTACGACACAACAATACTAAACACTACCGACTTAACCCGGTCACAAATCCACACACGCTTGCACATAGAAACATAGAAACATAGAAAATAGGTGCAGGAGTAGGCCATTCAGCCCTTCGAGCCTGCACCACCTTTCAATAAGATCATGGTTGATCACTCCCTCAGTAACCCTTTCCTGCTTTCTCTCTATACCCCTTGATCCCTTTAGCCGTAAGGGCCGTATCTAACTCCCTCTTGAATATATCCAATGAACACTCTCTGCGGCAGGGAATTCCACAGGTTAACAACTCTCTGAGTGAAGAAGTTTCTCCTCATCTCAGTCCTAAATGGCCTGCCCCTTATCCTAAGACTATGTCCCCTGGTTCTGGACTTCCCCAACATCAGGAACATTTTTCCCACATCTAACCTGTCCAGTCCTGTCAGAATCTTAAATGTTTCTATGAGATCCCATCTCATCCTTCTAAACTCCAGTGTATAAAGGCCCAGTTGATCCAGTCTCTCCTCATATGTCAGTCCAGTCATCCCTGGAATCAGTCTGGTGAAGCCTTGCTGCACTCCCTCAATAGCAAGAACGTCCTTCCTCAGATTAGGAGACCAAAACTGAACACAATATTCCAGGTGGGGCCTCACCAAGGCCCTGTACAACTTGCAGTAAGACTTCCCTGCTCCTCTACTCAAATCCTCTTGCTATGAAGGCCAACATACCATTTGCCTTCTTCACCGCCTTCTGTACCTGCATGCCAACTTTCAAGGATTAATGAACCATGACACCCAGGTCTCGCTGCACCTCCTCCCCTTTTCCTAATCTGCCGCCATTCAGATAATATTCTGCCTTCGTGTTTTTGTCCCCAAAGTGGATAACCTCACATTTATCCACATTACACTGCATCTGCCATGTATTTGCCCATTCGTCTAACCTGTCCAAGTCACCCTGCAGCCTCTTAGTGTCCTTCTCACAGCTCACACCGCCATCCAGTTTAGTGTCATCTGCAAACTTGGAGATATTACACTCAATTCCATCATCTAAATCATTAATATATATTGTAAGGAGCTGGGGTCCCAGCACCGAGCCCTGCGGCACTCCACTAGTCACTGCCTGCCATTCTGAAAATGACCCGTTTATCCCGACTCTCTGCTTCCTGTCTGTCAGCCAGTTGTCTATCCACGTCAGTACATTACCCCCAATACCATGTGCTTTGATTTTGCACATGAATCTCTTGTGTGGGACCTTGTCAAAAGCCTTTTGAAAGTCCAAATACACCACATCCACTGGTTCTCCCTTGTCCACTCTACTTGTTACATCCTCAAAAAATTCCAGAAGATTTGTCAAGCATGATTTCCCGTTCATAAATCCATGCTGACTTGGACCAATCCCATCACTGCTTTCCAAATACGCTGCTATTTCATCCTTAATGATTGATTCCAACGTTTTCCCCACTACTGATGTCAGGCTAACCGGTCTATAATTACCCATTTTCTCTCTCCCTCCTTTTTTAAAAAGTGGTGTTACATTAGCAACTTTCCAGTCCATAGGAACTGATCCTGAGTCGATAGACTGCTGGAAAATTATCACCAATGCATTTACTATTTCTAGGGCCACTTCCTTAAGTACTCTGTGATGTAGACTATCAGGGCCTGGGGATTTATTGGCCTTCAATCCTGTCAATTTCCCTAACACAATTTCCCGCCTATTAAGGATATCCTTCCGTTCCTCCTTTTCACTAGACCCTCGGTCCCCTAGTACATCTGGAAGGTTATTTGTGTCTTCCTTTGTGAAGACAGAACAAAAGTAATTGTTCAATTGGTCTGCTATTTCTTTGTTCCCCATTATAAATTCACCCGAATCCAACTGCAAGGGACCTACGTTTGTCTTCACTAATCTTTTTCTCTTCACATATCGATAGAAGCTTTTGCAGTCAGTTTTTATGTTTCCGGCAAGCTTACTCTTGGCACTCTATTTTCCCCCTCTTAATTAAACCCTTTGTCCTCCTCTGCTGACTACTAAATTTCTTCCAGTCCTCTGGTTTGCTGCTTTTCCTGGCTAATTTGTATGCCTCTTCCTTGGATTTAACACTATCCTTAATTTCCCTTGTTAGCCATGGTTGAGCACTCGGTAACATTAAACCAGTTGGCACCAGTTGACAAAATTATAAAACAAGAGCAAGTGAGACCACATCTGAAGTATTGTGCAACGTTTTGGTCTCCTTACCTAAGGAAGGATACACTGGCCTTGGAGGCAGTGCAACAAAGGTTCACTAGATTGATTCCTGTGTTGCCCTATGAGTAGAGATTGAGTAGCTTGGGCCTGTACTCTCTGGATTCATAAGAATGAGAGGCGATCTCATTGAAACATATTTCGTTCTGAGGGGGATTGACAAGGTTGATGCTGAGAGGTTGTTTCCCCCGGCTGGAGAGTCTAGAACTAGGGGGCTCAGTCTCAGGATAAGGGGTCGGTCATTTAAGATTGAGATGAGGAGTAATTTCTTCACTCAGAGGGTTGTGAATCTTTGGAATTCTTTATCCAGTGGGCTGTAGATGCTGATTCATTGATTATATTCAAGGCTGAGTTAGATAGATTTTTAGACTCTAGGGGAATCAAGGGATATGGGGATCAGGTGGGAAAGTGGAGTTGAGGTTGAAGATCTGCCATGATCTTATTGAATGGCAGAGCAGGCTCAAGGGGCCATATGGACTGCTCCTGCTCCTAATTTTATGTTCTTATGATATCTGAGCAGTGCAGTGACACTGGCAGTTTGTAAGAACTGAACCGAGTCTTCTCCTTCTCCCAGCTCACTGTGATTGTCAGGGAGAGGGGGTGGTGGAGTGGGGTGGGGGAGAGGGCGAGGATCGTGGTCGGTGTCCCCTGAATTACAACTCTTGTTAGACAGAATGTGTGGCACAGAAACAGGCCATTCAGTGCAACTAGTCTATGTCGGTGTTTATGCTCCACACATGCCTTCTCCCACAGTACTCCTTGCAACACTAGCAGCATATCCTTCTATTCGTTTCTCCCTCGTGTGTTTATCTAGCTTCCCCTTAAATGCCTGCATGCATGCAGTGTGTTTTAAAGAAAAGTTGAAGCCTTGCCTGACGTGCCTCCCCCCACCCCCCCCCCACCCCCGACCCCACGCTCCCCCCTCCAACCCCGTCCAGCTTTGTATTAGACAAAAGACTGGAGCCCCTAGACAGAGTGGCACAAGTATGGGGCTGTCCCACTGTCGGCTGATATATGAGCATTGACTGTTAACCCACCGCAATGCTCGCCTTCACAGCCAACCCGATTCGATTACCAGTCTGACAGGCCGCTACATGAACACTCCTTCCATTCTGCAACCACCTTTATACCAGCTGATAGGACATTTAGTCCTATACTGTGGGGGGGTTTAGTGGGCTCCCACAAGCCATACAATGAGGGGGGTGGCGGGAGGTGGGGCAGGCGGGGGAACCCACACCCACACCCACCAGACACAAGTATCCCACTGGATGGCAACCTCGAATTCAGAGCTATGGTCTCCACTCACAGCTACTTCCTTGAACGGGGGTCCAACCCTGCACCGACTTGATCCAGAGGAGGGATTCCTACCACTAAGCCAAAGGCTTGCTAATTAGAGCTGTGTTGAGCCATTTCACCCAGCAGTTTGGAGGGAAAATCAGCATCTCTGGCACCTACTGCTGGCCATAAAGGCCATTGGCAGAGGGTTGGGAGCTGCTCAGCGGCAAGCTTATGGCTCACATCCCATCGTAGGCAAGTAGGCCCATACAGCAGTGCCTGGTCTCCAGTCGTCTTGGACCCCCTTGGCACTGGACCAAACCTTGCTCAGCTAAGCCCATGTGGTAGCCGGTGTGCAATGGCCACCTCATGTTAAAAGAACTCCTGCACAGGCATCTTCCAACCTTCAAAATGAAGTTCAGGACCTGGAACGTCAGGACGCTCATGGATAACTCCAACAGCGACAGACCGGAACGCCACACCGCCATTATCGCCCGGGAACTCAGAACTTCTGACGTCGCTGCCCGAAGCGAGATCCGGCAGGCAGGGGAAGGCCAACTCAAAGAACAAAGTGGTGGTTATACCTTCTTCTGGAAAGGCAAACCAGAAGAAGAACGCCGCCTCCATGCAATTGGTTTCGCCAACAAGAATGAGCTGGTGGGCCATCTCAGAGACTCCCCCTGCGGGATAAGCCAACGTCTCATGAATCTCTGGCTCACCCTATCCTGCAACCAGTGCACCAAAGTTATCAGCGCGTATGCCCCAACACTCGACGCAACAGATGAGACCAAAGAGGAATTCTACTCCAGCCTCTAACAATCCCTGTCCTGAGTCCCTACGGATGACGAACTGATCCTCCTCGGCGACTTCAATGCCAGAGTCAGTAAGGATACAGACCTCTGGGGAGGCGTGATCAGTAGAGTAGGGTAGGGAAAACCAACTCCAGCGGCACCCTGCTCCTGACAAAATGCCTAGAACATGACCTAGTCATCACTAACAACTTGTTCCACCAGAGGGACAAGTACAAGGCATCATCGCTCCAAACACTGGCACCTGCTCGACTATGTCATCGTTCGAGCTAGGGATCGCAAGGATGTGCACATCACCCGCGCCATGACAAGAGCCGACAACTGCTGGACGGACCATGGCCTAATCCGCTCTGTCATCAACATCAATATATCCCCAAAGCAGCGAGGGCAACAGAAACAATGCCGTAGAAAAATCAACGCCGGGTATTAAAGACCCAGTTAAGAAAGCACCTCACTGCCAACCTGGTGACCCTCGATGACCCCGAAATGCAGAGTGTCCACGGTGCCTGGTCTGCCCTCAAGGCCACCATAACCAGCGCCTGCAAAGAGACGCTGGGTCACTGAACCAGGAAACACCAAGACTGATTTGATAAGAATGACCAGGAGATCCAGGAGCTATTAAGCCACAAGCGCAAGACATTTCTGAACTTGAAGCAGCAACCCAAATTGGGAGCAGCAAAGCATTCTACAGGCAGCTGAAGGCTGAGGTCCAACAAAAACCTGCAACCTAAAGAATAGATGGTGGGTGGAGAAAGCACAGGAGATCCAGCAGCTGGCCGACAGCCATGATGTGCGAGGATTCTTCACCGCAGTTAAGTCCACCTACGGCCCAAAAACCCAAGGCCCCACCCCATTGCTGGCCAAGAACGGAGAGGCATTCATCAAGGACACCAAGGCAGTCAGGGCCCGCTAGAAGGAGCACCTCGAAGATCTCCTTAACCGAGACTCTGCCTTTGACATGAGTGCCCTCGACTCCATCCTGCAGCATGCTACCCGCCACCATCTCAGCACAACCCCAGTCTTGCATGAGGTAGAAAAGGCCATCCATTAGCTCAAGAACAACAAGGCATCAGGAGCAGATGGAATCTCCACTGAGGCATTAAAGTATAGCGGAGAGGCACTATTGGCATGAATGCATGACCTTATCTCTCTTATCTGGAAGGAGGAGAGCATGCCGGGAGATTTCAGAAATGCCGTAATCATGACCATCTTCAAAAAAAGGGACAAATCTGACCGGCAAATACAGAGGAATCTCCCTGCTGTCAGCCACTGGGAAAGTCATCGCTGGAATCCTCCTTAACCGTCTTCTCCCTGTGGCTGAAGAGCTCCTCCCAGAATCACAATGAGGATCCCGTCCAATAAGGGGCACAGCGGACATGATCTTCACCATGCGACAACTACAAGAGAAATGCAGGGAACAGCACCAGCCCTTGTACATGGCTTTCTTTGACCTCACAAAGGCCTTTGACACTGTCAACCATGAGGGATTATGGAGTGTCCTCCTCCGTTTTGGCTGCCCCCAAAGGTTTGTCACCATCCTCTGCCAGCTCCACGACGACATGCAAGCCATGATCCTGATGAACAGATCCATCACAGACCCAATCCACATCCGGACCGGGGTCAAACAGGGCTGCGTCATCGCGCCAATGCTCTTCTCGATTTTCCTTGCTGCAATGCTTCCTCTCACTCTTAACAAGCTCCCCGCTGGAGTGGAACTAAACTATAGAATCAATGGGAACCTGTTCAGCCTTCGCCACCTCCAGGCTAGATCCAAGGTTGCCCCATCCTCTGTCATCGAACTACAGTACGCGGACGATGCTTGCGTCTGCGCACACTGAGGCCGAACTTCAAGCCATCGTCAACTTCTTCGCCGAGGTGTACGAAAGCTTGAGCCTTACACTAAACATCCGTAAGGCAAAGGTCCTCCAGCAACCTGATCCGCCACACAGCACTGCCCTCCCGGTCATCAAAATCCATGGTGCGGCCTTGGACAACGTGGACCATTTTCCATAACTTGGGAGCCTACTATCAGCAAGGGCAGACATCGACGATGAGGTCCAACATCACCTCCAGTGCACCAGCACAGCCTTCGGTCGCCTGAGGAAGAGAGTGTTTGAAGACCTCAAATCTGGCACCAAGCTTATGGTCTACAGGGCAGTAGTGATACCCACCCTCCTATATGGCTCAGAGACGTGGACCATATACAGTAGGCACCTGAAAGCGTTGGAGAAGTACCATCAGCACTGCCCCTGCAAGATCCTGCAAATAGACCCACAAACATCAGTGTTCTCACCCAGGCCAACATCCCCAGCATCAAAGCACTGACCACACTCGACCAGCTCCATTGGGCGGGCCACATCGTCCGCATGCCCAACACGAGATTCCCAAAGCAAGCACTCTACTCGGAACTCCTACATGGCAAGCGAGCCCCAGGTGGGCAGAGGAAACATTTCAAGGACACCCTCAAGGGCTCCTTGATTAAGTGCAACACCCCCACTGGCACCTGGGAATTCCTGGCCCGAGACCGCCCTGAATGGAGAAAGAGCATCCGTGAGAGCGCTGAGCACCTCGCATCTCGTCGGCAAGAGCATGCAGAAAGCAAGCGCAGGCAGCGGAAAGAGCGTGCGGCAAACCAGACTCCCCACCCACCCTTTGCTTCAACCATTGTCTGTCCCACCTGTGACAGAGACTGTAATTCCCGTATTAGACTGTTCAGTCACCTCAGAACTCACTTTTAGAGTGGAAGCAAGTCTTCCTCGATTTCAAGGGACTGCCTATGATGATGGTGGGAGCAGGTTATGTTTGGGCCTCTTTTGACTGCAGGCCAGGTGGATGCAACAGAAATAAAAAGATAATGGAACAATGAACTGGCAGCATTGTGACAGAGGGCTACTTCACTCACCCAGGCTTTCCAACGACTGAGCCCAGAGTGAAGGCTCCAGAACTCCACATAAACATAGTTATAATGTCCTTGACATGTCTTACTTGTGCCAGTCAAATCACATTTGGGATAGCGAGTGAGCTATATGGACAAATAGGGAACTAGACAGAGACATGCAGAAAGACTATATATTCATATAGACAGCCAGATAGATATAGATAGGGATAGCGATAGAACTTGACGATCGATGGATACATAGATAGATAGATAGTTGGATAGACAGACAGGCAGACAGACAGACAGGTATAGAATTACATAATGTTACATTGAGTCAACAGCACAGGAACAAGCCATTCAGAGCCATTGTGAATCAGGAGGATTGGCTGGTCCATGCGATGTTTAAGCTCCACACCAGCCTCCTCCCACCGTATTTCATCTAACCCTATCAGCATATCCCTTCTATTCCGTACTCCTTCAACTTATCCAGCTTCTCCTTAAATGCCTCTATGCTATTCACTTCAGCTATGTCTTGAGATAGCGAGTTCCACATCGAACCCCTCTCTGCATATAGAAGTTTCTCCTGAATTATTGATTAATGACTATCTTATGTTTACAGACCCACGTTTTGGACTCCCCCAACAAGCGGAAACATTCTAAGTCTTAATAATCTTAAAGACCTCTATCACCTCTCAGCCTTCTCTTTTCTACAGAATAGAGTCTCAGCCTGTCCAATCTTTCCTGATAGGTATAACCTCTCAGTTCAAGTATCATCCTTGTAAATCTTGTTTGCACCTTCGCCAATGCTCCCATATCCTTTTTATAACGCGGAGACCAGAACTGTGCACAGTACTCCGTGTGGTCTAACCAAAGTTCTTTACAATTTTAACAGGACTTAAATTCTAATCCTGTACAAACGAACCAAGGTGCTTTGCTTTTTTATGGCCTTATTAACCTGGGACGGGCCATTCAGTGTTAGGCGAAAGCTGATATAGAGACCACAGATAACTAGACAGATAAATAGATAGCGAACAGAGAGACTAAATAGACAGATATGGATAGACAGAAAGACACACAGG